>NC_134494.1:45473108-45559968 GCF_040206685.1 Ascaphus truei
CTTGTGAAAGTATATTTCTTGAAGTGGCTCGCAGGCATACACGCTTTGGCCAAAGGGTTAACTAAATGACCATTTTTCAAGAGATATACAGGTTCAATGCCAGGACCATTCTTCCTCTAATTATAGAAGTAAATAAGAATTTTAATCAGTTAGTGTTAGGACCTGCGAATGGGTCATGCCTGGAAGTGGCTCGCAGGCTTATGTGCTTTGGCCAAAGGGTTAACTAAATTACCCTTTTTCAAGAGATATATAGGTATTTCACTGTGTATTTTTGTCACATTGGATGTTGCTCTGGACTTCTTTGTTTCTTGTTATATAATCCTAACAGAAAGCACATCACAATAACCCCCAGGGGGACCTCACTAAATTAACCGATTCCTTAACTTTGATGTACTTTTTTTTACCCAAAGATCCTGCAACACATTACTAGCGCCGGGCGAATTATTTTTTTTCCGGATTTGGATCTGCAGCGGATCGATCTCAAAAAGGGCGTTTTGCGTATTTTTTATTATTATTATTATTGCCAATACGTTCCTCGGATCCTCGGATTGGATTCTGCAATTCCGTCCACGGGTTGTATCCAATGGCATTCCGGTGAATCCGCGCAAATTAAAACCGCCAAAATCCGTTTGTGGACTTTGCACCGCGAAACGGATTTTGGAGGGGGGGTGGGAGGGGGGTGTATGCGAGAGAATCCAGGAAACGGATTTGTATGGATTCGCCCAGCCCCACACATTACACATCTCGCTGTCACCAAACTGACCCCGGGTCTCCTGTGTGATGTGATCCAGTCCCGCAGATTATTCGGTGCCACTAAAGGCTGTCAGCAGAACGGTAAATAAGAAATTCTAAGTGGATCGCATTCATTTCAATCACGACAGGGAATCAGTACCACAGCACAGAGAAGGGGGGCTCAGCTCCTCACGGCCCCCCCACCAACAGGTCAGGTCTTCAGGATATCCCAGCTTCAGCACAGGCGGCTTAATCAAAGTCTGAGCCACCTGTGCTGAAGCTGCGGAAAAAACCCGGTGTGTTGCCTTAAATACCCGGCCTGATATTTCATATAGCGCTTTTCTCCAAATGGGACTCACAGCGCGTCACAGTGACAGTATAGCGCACGGTACGCAGCACATAGGAGTGTTACATACACCTTGCCTGCCCCACAGAGCTTACACTCTATATGCTTCTGGTGCCTGAGGCACAGGGAGATAAAGTGACTTGCCCAAGGTCGCAAGAAGCTTCTCCCATATATATAATTATATATATATGTAGCCATATGCCCCAGGCTATGTATTCCTGGCTCTAGAGTAAGAGCAGGCAGTGCTGGGGTTAAACACCCCTCCCATGGGCCAGCATGTGAACCTCATTACGAGGATGTTACTGTATTTTGTTGCGGGTTCCAGCTGCTAGCACTCCCGTGGTACCGCCCAGTTACTGGAGTTTAGGAGTGGGACCCCCCTGGCTCCCTTTCTGGCCCTGCGAGCCTAGCTCTGACCACTGGAAGGTGTGCAAGCTGCGAGGTGGCAGTGACCCGGAGGGAGAAGGGGTTCCGGGAACGCACCTCTCTTGCATGAGAGGAATATGGAGTATGCGCCGGTCCACCAATAAATGCAGTTGTACCATTGCTGGCCTGTGCTTATATTTTCCGACGGGTCCTGTGGGGAGGAATCCCTGCACCTGGCAGAGCCCCGCAGGATGGAGGCGCTGACCCATCCAGAAAAGACTATCCTGTTGTCCCACTCCCTACAACATCGTGGAGACTCGGTGGGGGTTGGGGCCTTACATATATATATATAACCATTGGCGCATCTCACCGGCCCCCTTGGCATGCACCACCCTCTCAGGGATCCGTTCCCGGCTGAAATGAGCCATTGTCTCTGTGAAGATGACATCCTGCATGAGCAGGGGCCCCCGGGGGCCCACGGTCATCACACTCAGCGCCTCTCCGATTGGAATCCCAGCTGCAGTGGTCAGGACATCTTGCTGCGGAGAGAGAAACCCGTCAGTGTTCTTATAACATAACAATACTGCCGTTATTCTTACACCACAACGCTAACGTTCTGGGGCCCAGAGGTCTCGTCACTCAGTGCTGTCAACGAACCTTATTTTCCCCGGGGTAACACATCTCTCTCTGTCGCGCTCTCTTCCCTTCCAGCAAAACCCATATATCTGGGTCTGGGTGTGAGTAACGCCACCTTCAGCTCTGACCTAACGCGTCACTGCGGTAACCATACCGGCGCTGTGGGGATCGGCGCTGTCACAGGGAACGACTCTTTGCATAAATTAACGCAAGGCCTCGTTACGGCGGAAAGCTGCACTTAGCCCCTCCTGTCACTGTGAGGCCCCTCCTGTCACCGTGAGGCCCCTCCTGTCACCGTGAGGCCACTCCTGTCACCGTGAGGCCCATCCTGTCACTGTGAGGCCCCTCCTGTCACTGTGAGGCCCCTCCTGACACTGTGAGGCCCCTCCTGTCACCGTGAGGCCCCTCCTGTCACCGTGAGGCCCCTCCTGTCCCCGTGAGGCCCCTCCTGTCCCCGTGAGGCCCCTCCTGTCACTGTGAGGCCCCTCCTGTCACTGTGAGGCCCCTCCTGTCACCTGATTGCCCCTCCAGTCACCGTGAGGCCCCTCCTGTCACCGTCAGGCCCCTCCTGTCACCGTCAGGCCCCCCTGTCACCGTCAGGCCCCTCCCGTCACCGTGATGCCCCTCCTGTCACCGTGATGCCCCTCCCGTCACCGTGATGCCCCTCCCGTCACCGTGAGGCCCCTCCCGTCACCGTGAGGCCTCTCCCATCACCGTGAGGTCACTGTGAGACCCCTCCTGTCACTGTGAGGCCCCTACTGTCACTGTAAGGCCCCTCCTGTCACCGTGAGGCCCCTCTTGTCATTGTGAGGCCCCTCCTGTCACCGTCAGGCCCCTCCTGTCTCTGTGAGGCCCCTCCTGTCACCGTGAGGCCCCTCCTGTCACCGTGAGGCTCCTCCTGTCACTGTGAGGCCCCTCCTGTCACTGTGAGGCCCCTCCTGACACCGTGATGCCCCTCCTGTCACCGTGAGGCCCCTCCTGTCCCCGTGAGGCCCCTCCTGTCACCGTGAGGCCCCTCCTGTCACTGTGAGGCCCCTCCTGTCACCTGATTGCCCCTCCAGTCACCGTGAGGCCCCTCCTGTCACCGTCAGGCCCCTCCTGTCACCGTCAGGCCCCTCCTGTCACCGTGATGCCCCTCCCGTCACCGTGATGCCCCTCCCGTCACCGTGATGCCCCTCCTGTCACTGTGAGGCCCTCCTGTCACTGTGAGGCCCCTACTGTCACTGTGAGGCCCCTCCTGTCACTGTGAGGCCCCTCCTGTCACCGTGAGGCCCCTCTTGTCATTGTGAGGCCCCTCCTGTCACCGTGAGGCCCCTCCTGTAACCGTGAGGTTCCTCCTGTCACCGTGAGGCCCCTCCCGTCACTGTGTGGCCCTTCCTGTCACTGTGAGGCCCCTCCTGTCACCGTGAGGTCCCTCCAGTCACCGTCAGTTGTAACCCATGGATGGTGGGCCCCCCGTACCCTTATTCTGCATAGTGGAGCATGGGTATCACAGAGTTTTAAGAACGCGCACTGAAAATAGTCGAGCGCAGAATCGGGGTCGGGAATTAAACCGATTCTGTACCAAGGGCAGTTGGTAAGGTCATCCAGAAACTGTTGTGGGTTAAAATTTCTAAATTACCTAGTGAGGAGAACTTTAGGGCTTGATTGGGGCGGTTTAATTTTCCTTACACTGTACACTATTGCATGGTCACTGAAAATGTCAGGAAGGATGCCAGAGGATTGGATTCTGCTGGGGTTTGAGGAGAGAATCCAGTCTAGCAAGGAATGGTTGTGCGATTTGCGATTTGTCCGTGTGGGTTGCGAAATGAGTTGCGATAGGTTAAGCGACTTGATTTGTATCTGGATTTTGTGGTTTATAGGGTCGAGCCAATTGAAGTTGAAATCCCCAAGAACTAGCAGCTCACTCTTCTCATTCAGAGAGGAAATGGAGCCAAGAAACTGGGTGATATCAGTCAGGGATTGTAGAGGGGCTTTAGGGGGGGCGGTAGATGCCAGCAACCAATATGGGCTTAAAGAAGGGGAGGCAGATTCTGCCAACTAGGATTTCAAAAGAGGGTGGGCTTGGGGGGCAATTTAACAATTTAAATTGTAAGGTGTCTGCAATATAAAATAATACCCCTCCTCCTCTCTTTGACCTATCTCTCCTAGAAATGGAGTATCCCCTGTGACGGTCGAGAGGATTTGGCCCGGGATTAAAGGGGTTACACCCCAATTGGCCACCCTCTACCCTCACCTGGGAAGCAAGGGGTTAACTGGACTGAGGTCCAGTAATGTGTTTTTACCTCGCTGCAATATCCAAATGCTTATTCCCCTGTAAAAAATGTATTGTTTCTGGGCTAGTGTCTGCACCACACACACTGGGGCTTAAGGGGTTAATAAGCTACAGTTTAAGAAAATACAACTGTAGTGTGTCTTTTCAGAAAATCTGGACTTCAAAAGGCTTGATTGAAGTTGGGTGTGAAAAAGTACACAAGGGGGTTTTGGTGAACAGTATGTTAATACCTAATTTGCAGGCCAAGGGAATATTGCTGGGAGACAGCTAGGACAAGAGGTCTGGGGCATTGAGTGTGTAATCTAACACCAGGTGACAAATGTCCACTACCCAGGGGTCCCTGCTTCAAAGGATTCTTTGATGGGGGCTAAGGGTGCGGTTACCAAGGGGATATCAGAATGGGTGACCTTATTAAATATAAGAATATTATGAGATGTCCTCGGCTGAACGTGCTAAAATTTACATATGTGTATTCGTGGGACCGAGCCCCAACTAATGATTCTAAACACTTGATATCTAACAGATACTAAGAGCCAGATATTAATATCTCTCTTAATTTTAATATTACACGGTAATATGTAGTCTCATTGGGAGCGTCATGCGTGACGGAATGCATTAATATGTCTCGCGTGCCAGTAAGTATAACTGAACTGAAGTTATGAAGTTATTTAGATAGGGAAAAGCAGTTTTTAAACGTCGTGGGGTGGGAGGAGTTTTACTCTGAGGAAAACTGTCAACTTCACCACTGATTTATGAGATGGGCTGGGTTTAGGTTGTGTTCAAAGGGAAATAATTGTATAAGAACCAGGCTCAGCCTATGGCTATTGTCTTCATGCAAAGTCTTCATGCAAAGTCTTCATGAGCTGCCAGTCTTGCTGTGATGCCAACTGAAATATGGAAGAAATGGCCCATCCTGTATTCTGATGGCTTTCTTGTCATAATCTTTAAGTAAGTGTCTATATTTTGCCTGTTATTTGTACATCTTGTGTGTTCACCTTTATCAAGGAATAAATTATATTTTATCATATCTAAGTCTCGTCCCAGTTCAACCCAGTTATATATCTATAATATTTTTGGTGTATTATTAATAGCCTGTCACAAAGCTCCCGTCACATCCCCGAATGGCGATATTTGCATCGGGAGCTTTAGGGGTTAGCCATGTTTCTGTAAGAACGATGGCTTTGGGTTTATGCATAAGGCACCATGCTCTTAGTTCATCCAGTTTGGGCAGCAGGCTCCGGATATTTATATGGACCTTTTTGGAATTTAAAGGTGGTATTCTCAGGGGCATGGGACAGAGCTGAAAAGGGAAGACCTGGGTTAGGTTCAATATCACCTGCTAAAGTGAGTAATAGTATGAGTAGAAATTTGAGTAGTTGTTTGCAAGTTGTAAATTTGTGGGTTTTGCCATTAGAGTGAGCAGTGGTTGGTGTGCTGGTTTTTAGAGTTTTCCCCCAACATTCAGTAGATAGTGCAAGGCTTTTGAGTAATCCAGGGTGTATGGTGATGTTGGGTGTGGGCCAGGAGGAAGGAGTTTGTAGTGGATAGAGAGAGTAACATTTCCATGAGCCCACGAGAAAGAACAAAGTTGAGATACATACCAGGTCCATTATGCCTGAGAGTAGAAGCTGACGCCCTTCTCATTTCTCGCTGTAATCCCGCTGAGGAATTTGCGCTGTCACAAGTTGAGCAATGCTTTGTTTGCAAAGTATTAATGGCCCATTTGGCTCGATGGGTTTAACACACAACTCTCCAGATTTCCAGAGGAATTAACAATATATAGTAACACTGTCGTATATAATCTGTCATTAAACTAACCTGAAACCACCCAGGTGTGAACAAGTGAAATATTCACTTATACACAGTGTCACTAACATCTCATGGTACTAACATGGGACCTGTCACACACAGTGTCACTAACATGTCATGGTACTAACATGGGACCTGTCACACACACAGTGTCACTATCATCTCATGGTACTAACATGTAACCTGTCACACACACCGTGTCACTAACATGTCATGGTACTAACATGGAACCTGTCACACACCGTGTCACTAACATGTCATGATACTAACATGGGACCTGTCACACACAGTGTCACTAACATGTCATGGTACTAACATGGAACCTGTCACACACACTGTCACTAACATGTCATGGCACCGCACTTAAATGCAGTTAATGTTTTCAGTGACGGCAAAGCTCCTTGGACACATTTTTCGGAGGTTTACGGTATAATGCGGCTACATGACAGGAAGAGAACCAGTTTTATCGTATGTTGGAGCGTTACACTTCTCTGAGTGACATCACGCTGACCCACCTGTCAATCATTCTTATCAGTGGTCAAAGGACCTTAAGCAGCGTCCCTGTGTCTGATTAGATCATTAGAGATTTATAGCACAATTTCCCCCCGAGTAACAGCACAGATCCACCGCTGATTCCCATATAAAGAAAAGTCCATTAGCAAAAACTAGATCTGCCATATGTTCCCCACATCCCAGATCAGCGAGCTGTCACCACGGGCTCATTAAAGATGTCACCTCCAGTGTATTATATTATAAGTAAATGAGACACACAGATATACTGAAATAAACTAGTCAGCTGTGTGTTACACGGAAGGGCTTCCTGCTTAAACATATCCCAGCAAGGAACTACCCCAACATCTATCTGAGCTCATTTAGTGAGAGAGAGAGAGGGGGGGGGAAGGTGAGAGAGAGGGAGAAGATAGAGAGGGGGTGAGGGTTACAGAGAGAGTGAGAGAGATAAAGACGGAGTGAGAGAAAGAGAGAGAGAAAGAAGAGAGAGAGAGAAGAGAGAGAGAGAGAGAGAGAGAGAGAGAGAGAGAGAGAGAGAGAGAGAGAGAGAGAGAGAGAGAGAGAGAGAGAGAGAGAGAGAGAGAGAGAGAGAGTAGAGTAGAATTGGGAATCATGCTTTGCAGTATAAAGGCAGCTTTCCTACCCAACGGATGGCTGAGCATCTCTAGAGTAATAAAGTAAAGCACTTTGCAAATGAAACGCCCTATATATAATGTATTATGTATGTCACGTATCATTGATTATTACTGTATATTCATTGATAAACAAGTAATACAAACAGTAATAGTTACATACAGTAGTTACATAGTAGATGAGGTTGAAAAAAGATGTCCAACCTTTTGTTGAACATATCTATTGTATCTGCCTTCACAGTCTCCATGGGTAATGAATCCCACACTGTAACTGCCCTTACTGTAAAGAACCCTTTCCTTTGTTGCTGGTGAAATCTCCTTTCTTCCAACATAAAGGGATGCCCCCGAGTCCTTAGTACTGCCCTTGGGATGAATAGTTATTTTGAAAGCTCCTTGTACTGTCCCCAAATATATTTGTATAAAGTTATCATATCCCCTCTTAGACGCCTCTTTTCTAATGTAAATAAATCTAATTTAGCTAGCCTCTTCTCATAAGTTAGATTGTCCATCCCCTTTATTTATTTGGTGGCTCTTCTCTGCACTCTCTCTAGTTCCATAATGTATTTTCTAAGGAATGGTGCCCACAATTGTACTCCATATTCAAGGTGTGGTCTTACTAATGCTTTATAATTATGTTTACTTCCCTTCCATCCATTGCCCGTTTAATGCAAGATAAGATCTTGTTTGCCTTTGCAGCTACTGCATGACTTTGGGCACTATTGCTAAGCCTGCTGTCTACAAGCACTCTTAAATCCTTCTCCATCAAGGATTCCCCTAATTTATCCCCATTTAATTTGTAAGTCACCTGTTTATTCTTGTTTCCTAAATTAATAACCTTATATTTATCTGTATTAAATCTCATCTGCCATTTACCTGCCCACGTTTCCAGTCTCTCCAAGTCCTTCTGGAGAGAAATTACATCCTGCTCTGATTCTACTACCTTACACAATTTAGTATCATCAGCAAAGATGGAGACTTTGCTCTCGATGCGAACCTCAAGGTCATTAATAAACAAGTTAAAAAGCAGGGGTCCCAGTACCGATCCCTGAGGTACTCTACTCACGACTTTAGCCCAACCTGAAAAAGTTCAATTTATGACAACCCTCTGTTGCCTATTATTCAACCAGTTTTCAATCCAGGTGCATATATTTTTACTGAGTCCAATTTGCTTTATTTTATACATTAACCTCTTGTGTGAAACCGTATCAAAAGCCTTTGCAAAATCTAAGTAGACCACATCAACTGCATTACCCTGGTCTAAATTCCTACTTATAATAACAATAACCATTTGAAGGTGTCTTCTTTCCATATAGATCTCCTGCTCCATCACCTCCTTGAGCCTTACCTCAGGTCCATGGGTCTCCTCCGTGCCCTTCTGCTGATGGGGAATATAGATACAGCTGCTGGCCATGATACACTGTGAGTACTGGTGAACCACTGTGAGTACTGATCATCCAGTGTGAGTACTGATGTGACATATTAGTCCATAGTCACAGATGTGTTGAATTTATAGACGGATGACACCTGGGCACCTCCCTCCTCTCACACATGTGCAGGATACAGCAGGTCGCTTGGGTTGGAATTCATCCCATTATAGTATCAGCCTGACACTATACAACAAGGAGGGTCCTTGTACTATTAATAACAGGGACACTCCTTAAACTTCTCCCCTGCATCCTACTGTGTGCAGCACAGAGAAGGACGAGAGACTCAGGTCCCTAGTGAGAAGGTTGTGAAGCTGTTTATCGACTGGAGAAGAGATCAGCTCTATTCAACTGAATGGGACAAAAATCTTCCCCAGAGCAGGGAAGCAGCTTCACAGTATATGGAGGAATGGCCATAGATAGCAAGAAGGAGCAAAGGGGGCATGGACAGGGAGAGGGAGCAGATGGGAAAGAGACAGGGAGAGAGCAGAGGGGACAGGGAGAGGGGACATATAAAGAGAGAGGTGAGAGAGCAGGGGGGACATAGACAGGGAGAGGGCGAGAGAGCAGAGGGGACAGAGGCAGGGAGAAGGAGAAGAGGGGATAGAGACGGAGAGGGAGCAAAGGGGACAGACATAGGGAGATAGAGGAAGCAGAGGGGACAGAGAAAGGGAGAGAGAGCAGAGGGGTCAGAGACAACGAGAGAGATCAAATGGGACAGGGACAGAGAGGAGAGGGGACAGGGAGAGAGAGCAGAGGGGACAGGGAGAGAGAGCAGAGGGGACAGGGAGAGAGAGCAGAGGGGACAGGGAGAGAGAGCAGAGGGGACAGGGAGAGAGAGCAGAGGGGACAGGGAGAGAGAGCAGAGGGGACAGGGAGAGAGAGCAGAGGGGACAGTGACAGGGAGAGAGAGCAGAGGGGACAGTGACAGGGAGAGGAAGCAGAGGGGACAGAGACAGGGAGAGAGAGCAGAGGGGACAGAGACAGGGAGAGAGAGCAGAGGGGACAGGGAGAGAGCAGAGGGGACAGGGAGAGGGAGAGAGCAGAGGGGACAGTGACAGGGAGAGAGTGCAGAGGGGACAGGGAGAGGGAGAGAGCAGAGGGGACAGTGACAGGGAGAGAGAGCAGAGGGGACAGGGAGAGAGCAGAGGGGACAGAGACAGGGAGAGAGCAGAGGGGACAGGGAGAGAGCAGAGGGGACAGGGAGAGAGCAGAGGGGACAGAGACAGGGAGAGAGAGCAGAGGGGACAGGGAGAGGGAAAGAGCAGAGGGGACAGTGACAGGGTAAGGTTCCCTTCTGAATGTCCTCCATCCCATCTTCATTCTCTTATTGATTTCATTCATAAGGTCCCTAACCGATAATATCTGCCGGCCAAGGCAGACTAAGGCTGCGTTTATATTACTGGCTACAGCGACGGCGACCGCTTGCAGCCGCAAAGCAACACAATCTAGTCAGTAGCGACTGGACATAGTGAGCGCGACGTCGACGTGTGACGTCACAGCTACCAAAATCGCTGTAGTCAAAAGAATTTGAGATTTACAGAGACAGCTGCACCACGTGACTGCCAGCAGCCAATCACATGGCCCCTTGCCGCAAGCGACTTCGCACATCAGCGTGCAACTTTTAGCTACGGCGACGTCACGGATAGCGTCGCCGTTTCATTAGCCAGTACTATAAACGCAGCCTTAGGCTGCTACAGTGCTGGCTACGGCGACACGACGTTGTGACGTCATCCGTCACCGTTGTCGCAGCGATTTTTGCCTATAGTGTTAAAGGCAAGAAATGGGGACTGGGGGGGCGTGGCAGGGGCGTGACCGGGAGCTGTTCGCCCTCAATGGCTGAACCGCTCACGTGTCCGCTGACGTCACGCTGCGGTCGCTGAAAAATCAATTTTCATTGACTTCCGCGATCGCGACCAAGCCGGCGCTCTGATGCGCCGTCACGTCGCTCCTACTATAGGCGCACGCGATGGATTCAATACACTTGTTTTGACGCCGGGACTATAAGCGCGGCCTTAGTCTTCGACATTTAGTTCTGTTCCGTTTATTCCAGTCTTTGTGGGGTTGAAGCTCTTGTTGCCCATCACATTACCTGCACAGATTTATACGTGCCCTGGTCACCTTCTTACCCGTTTCCGCGAGTTCTCTGGGTTCTTGCTGGAGGTCTTCTGGTGTTCGGACAGAAATAATGTTTGCAAATTGTAGGCGACTCAAAAAGTCACCGTTGATTTTGATTCCTTTTTCTTCCCAATGTCTCAAACAATTCTTGTAGTGTTGCTGCGAGAAGCTTAGGTGACATGGTGTCTCCCTGACCGATCCTTATCTTGCTTGTATCTTCATGTAAACTAATGATTCATGTGGCATTATTGTCGATGATTTGCTATGTCGGTACCTCGAGGGCACAGAAACGGATTGCACTCCTCGTAATATCCTCTGTGTACGAAGACGTGCTTAATAATAATAATAATAATAATAATAATAATAATAATAATAATAATAGGAAAATAAACCTGCGGTGACATTATTTGAGCAAAAAAAAAAACTGTGTTCAGTTCCCCTCTTTGCTTCATCTCAGATATAATTACTAGCGCTGCACACAGGAGCAGGTATACAGTATACAGAGCTGCACACAGGAGCAGGTGTACAGTATACAGCGCTGCACACAGGAGCAGGTATACAGTATACAGAGCTGCACACAGGAGCAGGTATACAGTATACAGCGCTGCACACAGGAGCAGGTATACAGTATACAGAGCTGCACACAGGAGCAGGTATACAGTATACAGAGCTGCACACAGGAGCAGGTATACAGTATACAGCGCTGCACACAGGAGAAGGTATACAGTATACAGCGCTGCACACAGGAGCAGGTATACAGTATACAGCGCTGCACACAGGAGCAGGTGTACAGTATACAACGCTGCACACAGGAGCAGGTGTACAGTATACAGCGCCGCACACAGGAGCAGGTATACAGTATACAGCTCTGCACACAGGAGCATGTATACAGTATACAGCGCCGCACACAGGAGCAGGTGTACAGTATACAGCGCTGCACACAGGAGCAGGTATACAGTATACAGAGCCGCACACAGGAGCAGGTATACAGTATACAGCTCTGCACACAGGAGCGGGTATACAGTATACAGCGCTGCACACAGGAGCAGGTATACAGCATACAGCGCTGCACACAGGAGCGGGTGTACAGTATACAGAGCTGCACACAGGAGCAGGTATACAGTATACAGCTCTGCACACAGGAGCGGGTATACAGTATACAGCGCTGCACACAGGAGCAGGTATACAGCATACAGCGCTGCACACAGGAGCGGGTGTACAGTATACAGAGCTGCACACAGGAGCAGGTATACAGTATACAGCGCTGCACACAGGAGCAGGTATACAGTATACAGCGCTGCACACAGGAGCAGCTATACAGCGCTGCACACTGGAGCAGGTACACAGTATACAGCGCTGCACACAGGAGCAGGTATACAGCATACAGCGCTGCACACAGGAGCAGGTACACAGTATACAGCGCTGCACACAGGAGCAGGTGTAGAGCGCTGCACACAGGAGCAGGTATACAGTTTACAGCGCTGCACACAGGAGCAGGTATACAGCATACAGCGCTGCACACAGGAGCAGGTATACAGTATACAGCGCTGCACACAGGAGCAGGTATACAGTATACAGCGCTGCACACAGGAGCAGGTGTAGAGCGCTGCACACAGGAGCATGTATACAGTTTACAGCGCTGCACACAGGAGCAGGTATACAGCGCTGCACACAGGAGCAGGTGTAGAGCGCTGCACACAGGAGCAGGTATACAGTATACAGCGCTGCACACAGGAGCAGGTATACAGTATACAGCGCTGCACACAGGAGCAGGTATACAGTATACAGAGATGCACACAGGAACAGGTATACAGCGCTGCACACAGGAGCAGGTATACAGCATACAGCGCTGCACACAGGAGCAGGTATACAGCGCTGCACCCAGGAGCAGGTATACAGTATACAGCGCTGCACACAGGAGCAGCTATACAGCGCTGCACACTGGAGCAGGTATACAATATACAGCGCTGCACACAGGAGCAGGTATACAATATACAGCGCTGCACACAGGAGCAGGTATACAGCGCTGCACACAGGAGCAGGTATACAGTATACAGCGCTGCACACAGGAGCAGGTATACAGTATACAGAGCTGCACACAGGAGCAGGTATACAGTATACAGCGCTGCACACAGGAGCAGGTATACAGTATACAGCGCTGCACACAGGAGCAGGTATACAGCATACAGCGCTGCACACAGGAGCAGGTACACAGTATACAGCGCTGCACACAGGAGCAGGTGTAGAGCGCTGCACACAGGAGCAGGTATACAGTTTACAGCGCTGCACACAGGAGCAGGTATACAGTATACAGCGCTGCACACAGGAGCAGGTATACAGCGCTGCACACAGGAGCAGGTGTAGAGCGCTGCACACAGGAGCAGGTATACAGTATACAGCGCTGCACACAGGAGCAGGTATACAGTATACAGCGCTGCACACAGGAGCAGGTATACAGTATACAGAAATGCACACAGGAACAGGTATACAGCGCTGCACACAGGAGCAGGTATACAGCATACAGCGCTGCACACAGGAGCAGGTATACAGCATACAGCGCTGCACACAGGAGCAGGTATACAGTATACAGCGCTGCACACAGGAGCAGGTATACAGCATACAGCGCTGCACACAGGAGCAGGTATACAGCGCTGCACCCAGGAGCAGGTATACAGCATACAGCGCTGCACACAGGAGCAGGTATACAGCATACAGCGCTGCACACAGGAGCAGGTATACAGCATACAGCGCTGCACACAGGAGCAGGTATACAGCATACAGCGCTGCACACAGGAGCAGGTATACAGTATGCAGCGCTGCACACAGGAGCAGGTATACAGTATACAGAGCTGGTGCACACAGGAGCAGGTATACAGTATACAGCGCTGGTGCACACAGGAGCAGGTGTACAGTATACAGTGCTGCACACAGGAGCAAGTATACAGCGCTGCACACAGGAGCAGGTATACAGTATACAGTGCTGCACACAGGAGCAGGTATACAGTATACAGAGCTGCACACAGGAGCAGGTATACAGTATGCAGCACTGCACACAAGAGCAGGTACACAGTATACAGCACTGCACACAGGAGCATGTACACAGTATACAGAGCTGCACACAGGAGCAGGTATACAGTATACAGAGCTGCACACAGGAGCATGTACACAGTATACAGCGCTGCACACAGGAGCATGCACACAGTATACAGCGCTCTCACACAGCAAAGCACCAAAAAATGACAGGCAAAAAAGCGGAGCTCCTTCTTAAAAGATAGATTTACTCATAGGGGTATTTCCTCCCAAATAAGCAGAGTAAAAAACAGTAAAAAAGAACCAGTCTGTTTGTGATGCTCTCTCCCGGTTACCGCGACTTCTCCAACGCCATTCCAGCCGGCGTCCCACGTCACTTACGATTTGGGTGTCACTCACTATCCGGTCCTCCGTCACCCTATGCCTTTCGAATGAGGGTTCTTTGTTCGTCAGGGGTATGCATAAAATGTCCATGGTTCCCCCTCAATATATCCCCCCTATGTCTACACAAAACTTTATTGACAAATGTTTAACTCACAAGACTGGGATAATTCTGAGGGTATGTTTAAATGGACACATCTAACCTAAAAATATCTAACGTGCATGAAATACATTTAGACAATATAAAAAAATAGATCAAATGCAATAACACATATATAATGTACATGGGACCAAATTTATTATCAATTCAGGATTATAATTGTTTAATCCCTCTAGGATGGAATTTAGAAATGGACCAGGAAAAATACATTGCTGGAGATAAAACAACGTATAAAATATTAACATACAATCCCACATCGAAATTCCAATTGTAATGAAAAGAACTTCTGGTTGATGGTAAATAGAAGGGTATAATAACTGAGGAATTACATTTTTTATTTATAGACAATCCAACTTAGCAGCATTTTATATTCTACCCAAAGTCCACAAAGACCCATCTAACCTCCCAGGACGCCCCATAATTTCGGGAATCAATGCATCAGTTCAAATTTATCCCAGTATATTGATTTTTTTTTTACAGCAGTATGTACCTGGTTTAAAATCCCATATTAAAGATAGCATGCATATTATCAATATCCTTAAAGACATAGAGTGGAAAGAGAATGATATACTTGTCATGTGGGATGTTTCATCGTTGTACACGAATATAAAACATGACAAGGGTTATGAAGCCATAAAATATTTTTTGGACATGGATCACACCATGCATCAGGATCAAATTAGATTTATTTTGGATGGTATTAGTTTCATATTACAACATAATTATTTTACATTTAAAACCAAATATTATTTACAGTTAATTGGTTCAGCAATGGGTACCAGGTTTGCACCCAGCTACGCCAACCTGTTCATGGATAAGGTGTGAGGAAGATACCATATGGACGGGTGGCGTGGCGGCCACAGGCCTTGTGCTCTGGAGAAGATTTATAGATGATATCATTTTTATTTTGAGAGGGGGCATTGAAAGTCTAGCACTATTCTTGACCAGCATTAATGACAATACATGGAATTTAACATTTACAACCAATTATAGTTTTGAACAAATTGAATTCCTAGATCTGTGCATATATATCGAAAATGGGCAAATTAAAACAAAAACTTATAATAAACTGGTTGATTGCAATAGTTACATTCTTTCCACTAGCAACCATCATTCAAGATCGCTTCAAAATATCCCCAAACGGGAATATAAGCGTATTAGACGCACATGTACGGATAAAGAAACATTTCTGGAACAGTCAGAATTATTAACAAAAAAAATTCAAGATAGAAAATACAACAAAATATTTTTAAAGGAAGCACAGAGGGAAGCCTTAAATGTTGCTAGAAATAGTTTATTAGAATACAAAGAAAACATGTACAGGCATACCCCGCTTTAAGGACACTCACTTTAAGTACACTCGCGTGTAAGTACATGTCGCCCAATAGGCCAACGGCAGCTCACGCATGCGCCTGTCAGCACGTCCTGAACAGCAATACCGGCTTCCTACCTGTACCGAAGCTGTGCGCAAGCGGGGAGACTATAGAGCCTGTTACAAATGCGTTATTTACATCAGTTATGCACGCATACGACGATTGCAGTACAGTACATGTACTGTACAGTACATGTACAAGTACAAGTACAATAAATAAGTGGAAAAAGGGTAGTGCTTCACTTTAAGTACATTTTCGCTTTACATACATGCTCTGGTCCCATTGCGTACGTTAATGCGGGGTATGCCTGTAAACTATAGAGAAAATTAAGTTAGCTTCATTACTCAATACAATTCTGATTATAGGAAAATGGAACAGATATTAAAAAAGTATCATCATATTTTACAGAAGGAGAAAAACTGGAAGAGCACTACTGTAAGTATCAAAAAAGTAGAAAGGAGGGTGCGTATCCCATAAAAAGATTATTTATTGGTCATGGAAAAAACAGGGCAATGGAGAGTCCTACCAACGCTTCACACTTCACAGAGCGCGTTCTCAAGGTATGTACATATCACAACTTTATTAACATATATATAGACACAAACTGACATAACCAGCCAATACTCACAGCTCACATGTGATCCACCCACTTTGATTGCTAATGGTCTTCTGATGTGTATACATCTAATCAGTATATTCAGACACAGAGACGACAGTGACTAACTCCGCCCCCAACAACCAATCCGGAGACATGCGTGGTCTAGCAACCCCCAGTAGTGCGCGCTTGCACAGTAATCAACTGAGGGAGAGTCCTCAATGTCAATGGAGGCCATGGGGCGTGGGGAGAGCGCGTCGTCAAATGGCCCTAACTGTATATCTCTCTGGGGCTCTAAGTGCGCGCAACTGCGCTCTGCAAGACACTAGTCCCTCCCTGCAGTGGGAGCAGACACAGTGAGCTCCGGACCATCGGCGGAGTGCGCTTGCGCAATACCAACCGTTGCGTCAGAGGCTCACAGAATACCCCAAGTGTGGGGTGGGAGAATGAAAAGCCAGAGCGCAGAATTATGCGCAGCACAGAGGGTGAACACATAGTGTGCTGTGAAATACAAACACAGAACATTATTAAAATCAATAAACTTAACATAAATATTAACAAAGAAAACATATTTGTAGAACCCCGCTGTCTTAATCTCTTCTAAATGATGTTAATCAACCAGAAGGGGTAAATAAAAACTATCACTTGACATATGTATAGTCAAACCAACATCCTGATTTGTTTAGGGAGCTGATGATGGTGAGTAAATAGAGTGGATATAGAATGGCAAGCAAAGAACATGAAATTGAGTGGAGAAACCTAATATAATGTGATGATAAGATGTTATTTGTCTAGAAAGGTTCCCCCATACATATATGCCCATGGTTGCTTAGCACCTATATCCACTATATAACCTTAGCTACTACATCCAGCTGTTAAAACATAACAAAATGTATAACAGATATACATATAATTGACAGGAAAAAATACTCTATCATAGCTTCCAAAATGTTTCCTCAATATGTTCCTCAATATGTTGCTCTCCTCCCTGTAACTGGTTGCTCTCACATCTTTTTGTACTTGCTTGTTTAATAAGCTTCAAAATGATCTTGGAAGCTACGAAAGAGTATTTTTTCATGTCAATTATATGTATATCTAATTCATTCATTCATTTATCCTACTGTTGGGGTCTTTAGCATTACGCAGTCACATGGTCCATCATATTTTACAACAAGATCCCCTTTTAAAATTACACATTTCTGAAAGGCCAAAAATTATATACACAAGGGCTGCAAATATTAAGAAAACAATAGTTTCCAGCATTCCAAACGTAGGAGAACCAGGTGAGAGCTGGTTGCAGAAAAACCGCAATCCAGGATTTGTGGTGTGGGAAGTGCAAATATTGTAACTTTGGAAGCAGCAACAAAGAATTTAAATCAGAACATACAAAAGAAACCTTTAAAATAAACAAGTGTATCACCTGTGATAGTGAATGAGTTATTTACTTGTTATTATGCCAATGTAAAAAATAATATGTGGGACGAACAAAAAGATGTCTAAAACAAAGCAGAGGAGAACATTGCAGAAATATCATGACAGGTTTGGACACTCACAATGTATCCAGCCGTTTCAAAAGGTACCATGACAGTGTGAAAGCGTGGATAAAAAATACAAGGTTAGAGTACAAGTCACAGAATAACAAGTGAGTTTATTGGTGTACAGGTGCACACAGGAGACCACTTATAAAGAAAGCCCTCTGACAGGTATACGGCATACACGATATATTTATACCCTAATACAAAGTTCACGCCCCCTGTATGGGGTGGTTTGTACGTCATAGAAATAACAAAAATGTAATAACAATAACAAAAATGAATATGAGAGTCAGCGAAAATCATTATGCAAGCTCGTAACCTTTCCCCCATATACGCAGCATCCAGGGTCTCCTGTGTTTATGCATTTCTTGTGGGGTACATTGACCGTGAGGCCCAGCCTCTGTCTCTGTTTCTACCTCTTTAAATGTGATAAGTGACTGCTATCTCTAATCCTAGCTACACAGCAGCCTATCACTACCTCAAGGTTGTTTTGCAACTGGCTATGGCTAGCATCAACAAATTTGCTGAGAGCGAAAACATTCTTTCAGACCAAAGCTTCCATTTCAAGCTTCCAAGCAGATACACACAGAAAACACATCAAAATGGATGACAGACATAGACAAGAATCAGACAGGATAAGATGGCTGCCAAAATCAGGCAACAAAGATGGATGCTTAACAAAATGGCTGCTTAGTGCTGTTTACTTGAGAACCCCCTCCCCCCCTATCACTCACTTTCTCAGTGACTTTCTCAGTTCCCCCCTTTTTATTCTTAAAATATTATTTTTGAGAATCAGTGGTATGATGTTAGCCCAGAGACACATAGGGAGACACACATTGCATTTTGGGGTGCTCCATCATCTGATAGTGCTCGTTGGTATACACCAGAGGAATGGGGCGCTTGGCCTTTGCAGCCATAGTCTCGTATGGCACTGCGGCCAGAATGTCTTCCAAAGTTAGATCACTGTCATTGGCATCTTCTTTCTTCAGGGGACTGCTGCTGCTAGCATCTGCAAAGAGTGGCATCAGATCAGAAGAGGGGATAGCACATTTGTGGATCATATCTTTGCAGCAAGTGGCATAAACATATAAGACAACAAGTACCAGTCACACATACAGCAAGGCATTCATCAGTTTTGCTCCCAGTGATCCAAGCCATCCGCCAAGCCCCAAAGGATCCCATTCTGTGTCACCTCCCTTTCTAAATCTTTCTTGAATCTCTTCTATTTTGTGCAGTTCATGCTGTACTTTGCCACTCTGATCTTGGATGAAAACACAGCATTGTTCTTTAATTAGGGCACATATACCTCCTTTTGAGGCTAAAACATAGTCTAAAGCCATTCTGTTTTGTAGGGCCATAAGCCTAATGTAACCATGTTCTTGGTTTAGGGATGCAATGGCTGTAGTTGTGTGATTAAGAACCTCATCTAATACATCTGCTAGTATATTGAGCCTGTCATATAGTAACCCAACCCCTACATCTGGAAATAAACTAGAACAAAACTGTTCTTTCCATAAACTACTTTTCAGCCCTGAAGTATTGGGTGTTTCTCTCTTTTTTCTGAGACGGCCTGTAGGTAATTCGTTGGTAATTGTAAAAGCAGGGACCACTTTTCCTAAGTAACAAGATCCTGTCCATCCACATGGCAAGACTCTGTAGGACCACCTACCACAGAGCCAATAGACTCCGCGGGGTAAAGTAGAATCTTTGCAAGCATTTTGTAATATACTAATTAAAACTGTAAAATTAAGGCTACATCCTCCCTGTAAATATTTAGCTCAAGGCTGTAAATACATTTTTACACAGGTTTCATTGGTTGGTGGAGGCACCTGACCCATACATTTAGTGTTATTCCCAGTGTAATTCATGTAAAATCCACCTACTCGAACCTCATTTACCAGTGGAATTCGGTTTAAAAGTTTAGAAAGGTTTCCTGTAAACAAATTCAAATTGATGTTCCCTTCTCTAAATTCAGCATCGGTGTAAGGTATTCCTACCCATGGGGTTATTTGTGTATGTGGTTTGTATCCACACACCCAGCAGGATTCATTTACCTCAGATTTATTGTATATAGTTCTGCATGTATCCACAAACGTGTTGCCTCTTTCCCAAGGGGTTAAATGTAGGTCTCGTCTATCTCGGAGTGTAACTATGGACTTTGTGATGTTGGTGGATGTGATGTTGGTGGATGTGATGTTGGTGGGTGAGATGGTGCTTACTGTAGTGTTACCTGGGACATGGTGATAGGTATATGCGATGTATGGGGACCACAGAAAAAATAGTATTAATGACAATGCTCCGCAGAGCATTCCCACTACAATTTTGTCATCTCTCTGTTGGTTACGCAGGCCCAATTGTGCATACATCCTAAATTCTGACTTAAACACTCTAAAGAATAAGAAAAAAATATTATTGAGTCCTGTAAGAAAGAAAAAATAATTGTTCGGATAAAACCGGACCTTGCCTGGAGTCTTATTACCTTGGGGTTAAACAGCCAGGGGTTTATTTTGCACTTCAAAACGTTAACTTGATGCGGCTGTGGGTTGGTGCTGGGACAAGCTTCACGTGGATCCAGGAAGAGATCTCTGCCACTTTAAGTGCTGTATTGCTGGTGAGTATTACTTGAAATGGGCCTTTCAGTCTGGGATGAAGAGCGTTCTTGCGTAGGAAATGCTTGACCATTACCCAATCGCCTTCCTGGAGATGCTGCTGCTTTGTGTTCTCCTTGGTAAACTGTACAGCTTGTACCTGTGAGTGGAGAGACCTAAGAGATTTAATTAATCTCACACAATACACACTGATTACGTTATTAGTATGAGCATGATCATGCATCATTAATGCTAATGTGCCGGCACTAATAATTGGCCTACCCGTTAAATTTTCATGTGGGGTTAATTTAGTCTTGCCTTGTGGAGTGCTTCTGATTGACATGAGCACAATTGTAACACAGCTGGCCATTGCAACTATGTCTCAGGGCAAATTTAGCTGATTTTGTTCTTTAGGACCCCATCAGTTCTCTCAACTTTCCCTGCGGTTTGAGGATGGTAAGGGCAGTGCAAATGATAGATAACACCTAGAACCTTAGCCAGGTCCTGGACTATAGCGGCAGTGAAATGTGTGCCTTGGTCTTAAAAAATATGCTGAGGAATTCCATATCTGGGAATGAACTCATGTAGTACCTTTTTATCCACTGAGCGCGCATCCACATGCTGACAATGGTATGCTTCAACCCATCCTGAGAACATGCAAAAAACAACCAAAACATATTGATAGTGTAGCAGCGTTATGAATTGGTGAACCTGCTGCTGTAATAAATCCCCTAAGCCATGTACAACTCCAAAAGCATATCATTATCATGAGCTCCAGATTAGAACCAACGCCAACACCACCCTAACTCCTGTTACTAGTTTTAAATACCTGGGCTTATGGTTTGACTCCCACTTAACATTCGGGATGCACATTGATACCCTGACAACCAAGACCTATGCCAAACTAGGGGTACTTTACAGGAACAAATCCTCCCTAAGTCTCCTGGTCAGAAAGTGTATCGCACAGCAGATGCTAATGCCAATTATTGACTATGGAGACATAGTATATGGCTCGGCACCTCAAACCCACCTTAGCAAACTTGACACCCTCTACAATTCAATTTGTCGTTTTGTTCTCCAATGCAACTACAACACACATCACTGCGAAATGCTCAAAGAACTAGATTGGTCATCAGTAGAGTCTAGGCGCAAAGTTCACCTTTCCTGTCTTGCCTATAAATTCTTCATGGGCAAGCTACCCAGCTATCTGAACAAGCTCCTCACCCCTACCACTTGCAGCACTCATCACCTGAGATCAGACTCCAAAAGACTGTTCAGGGTCCCAAGGCTCAACAAAGTATCCGGCCGTTCCTCCTTCTCTTACCGTGCACCCCAAAACTGGAACAACCTACCAGAGACTCTCACATCCACCACCAGTTTAAGTTCTTTCAAATCTAAGGCTGTCTCACATTTTAATCTGGTCTGTAACTGTTTCATACGCCCATAATATATATTTTCTTTAACTGTGCACGCAATGTCTTGTATATAATGTATACCCTGTTCATTTATGTAACTGTATTTGTAAACATGTATTATTTGTCTTACTCTGTGCCCAGGACATACTTGAAAACGAGAGGTAACTCTCAATGTATTACTTCCTGGTAAAATATTTTATAAATAAATAAATAAAATTAGTCTGTGTAAATGTTGACATTTTTCCCCTGCTGCTAAAACACAAGCCTGTTTTGCTAACTACAGAATATCTGGTACATCGCTTGCCTGTGGTGTCAATATATGATGATCCGTCCACAAAAATCTCCATGTCTGCTTCCTCAAGAGGAATCTCAAATAGATTATCCCTAACAGTGGTCACGGTGTCTGTGACTGTTATACAGTCGGTAATATAACTTCATATCTGGTAAGTTTGTTAGTTGTGTGGATCTACATAATAGTAACGTATATACAGCATGGGGTGCATGCACCTGTAGGATATGACCCTGAACAATAGGTTGGGCAGTGTCAACAGGGACCGCAGCAGCCACTATGGCACGAAGGCAAGGCGGGAATGCCTGTGCAGCTGCGTCAAGCTTGGTGCTATAATAGGCCACAGGATGCTGTTGGCTGCCATGAGTTTGTGTTAAAACTCCTGACGCATGTCCTTTGTTTTCGTGGTAGTACAGTGCAAATGATAAAGCGTAATTAGGCAGACCTAGTGAAGGAGCTGACATTAAGCACTGTTTTAGAGCACAGAAAGCTAGTTCTGTTTCTTCAGTCCAATGGACTGGTTCTGTAACCCCTTTACGAGTTAGTTGCTGTAAGGGCTCTGCAATGTGTGAGAAATGTGGTATCCATTGCCTGCAATACCATGCCATTCCTAGAAAACCCCGTACTTGTTTTTTGTGTTTGCAGTCTAGGTGTATTTTGAATAAGTGTGATTCTGTCAGGGTTAGTGGACCTTTTGCCTTGTAATAGAATCTGGCCAAGATAAAGTACTTTGGGTTGACATATTAGCAGCTTTTGTCGATTCACTTTATGTCCTTTGGTAGCTAGTACATTAAGTAGAGCTACAGAGTCTGTTTTACATGCCACCAGAGACGGAGAGGCTAACATTTAAATCATCCACATGTTCAGTTACGTTTATAGTAGACAAATGATTTTGTATAGGACTACAAACCAATTTCCTGTACTGTCATTTCTTTGTGAAGCGCCGAGCACATCTGCGGACAGTGCTTAACAGAAAGACACTCAGCATTATTCTATTTGATTAAAAATAATTTTCTTAGCTTGCTCATTCGGGCACACATCCAGCCTGGGTGTTGCGCCAAATGACCTTGGGTCCTATTTATTTTTATTTATTTATAAAATGTTTTACCAGGAAGTAATACATTGAGAGTTACCTCTCGTTTTCAAGTAGGTCCTGGGCATAGAGTTAAGACAAATAATACATGGTTACAAATACAGTTACATAAATGAACAGGGTATACATTATATACAAGACATTGTATGCACAGTTAAAGAAAATATATATTATAGGCTTATGTACTGTAACAGTTACAGACCAGATTAAAATGTGAGACAGCCTTAGTTTGGAAAGAACTTAAACTGGTGGTGGATGTGAGAGTCTCTGGTAGGTTGTTCCAGTTTTGGGGTGCACGGTAAGAGAAGGAGGAGCGGCCGGATACTTTGTTGAGCCTTGGGACCATGAACAGTCTTTTGGAGTCTGATCTCAGATGATAAGTGCTGCATGTGGTAGGGGTGAGGAGCTTGTTCAGATAGACGGGTAGCTTGCCCAGAAAGTATTTGAAGGCAAGACAGGAAAGGTGAACTTTGCGCCTACACTCAAGTGATGACCAATCTAGTTCTTTGAGCATTTCGCAGTGATGTGTGTTGTAGTTGCATTGGAGAACAAAACCGCATATTCAATTGTAGAGGGTGTGAAGTTTGCTAAGGTGGGTTTGGGGTGCCGAGCCATATACTATGTCTCGATAGTCGATAATTGGCATTAACATCTGTTGAGCGATATGCTTTCTGACCAGCAGACTTAGGGAGGATTTGTTCCTGTAAAGTACACCTAGTTTGGCATAGGTTTTGGATGTCAGGGTATCAATGTGCAACCCGAATGTTAAGTGGGAGTCAAACCATATACCCAGGTATTTAAAATTAGTAATAGGAGTTAGGGTGGTGTTAGTATTTGTTCTGATCTGGAGCTCCATCACTGGAAGCTTTAAAAATGTAGCCTTGGTCCCAAATACCATTGTTACAGTCTTGTCAGTGTTTAAAAACTGTTTGTTTTGGGAAATCCAGTTTTCGAGTCTCAAAAAGTCAGACTGAAGTATGTGTATGTGGCATTCAGTATTATTCCAAATAATATTAACTGCTGGTTTTGTAATGTACACTGCTACATATAGTCAGTTCAACGTGTAAAAAATGGAGCTTCTTCCACAGCCCTAATGCAAACTAAATTTTTCATGGCATCCCAGAAATAAAACAATGGGACATTATAAAGGGGCAAATACATTCTTGACATATAGTTTTAACATTTTAATTGTGAACTTTTACCAGCATCTTTTTTTTTTAAATTCCCAAACATATCCTAATCAGAAAAAATAAAATTACTTTGTTTGAATATACTTACTGGTTACCCACAGACAGAAACAAAGCACAATAAACAAGCATATTTTCATATTTTCCCAGCAAACCAACTTTACAAAAATAATAATGAAAAAACCACAACAGAACAGTTTGATCCTGCAAACTTAGTTTTAAAATATCCTTCTCTTCCCCCATTCTATACTAACCTGCTTTTGGACCTAATTTGGACTACGGAGCTAGTTAATTTTCATGTCTTGATTGTGTCTCTCGCATTCTTTAAACTGGAGGAGGGGTCTGGCTGTTTGGGCTTCTTTTCTAATTCTTTCTCTCTCATGGCCTTTGTCCAGTGTTGATCACTTTATATTATAATGGATGTACACGTTTTAGAAATTTAAACTTCACTGTGAGCAATTAATAATATTCTTATTTTTGTAAGCACTTGCAAGTTCCTGGATGGTGATTTGTATACATGTAATAAGCTGGTGTTAGCATGATTCAACTATCCCACACGGGGATTCATTCAGGTAAAATTCATAAGGTATCAGATCCATTTTTACAGCCTCTTGTCAAGGGCACAACAATTTAATTGACAGCACCGAGACTTGAGTTTGTATCAGGAAGTGACTTATAACCACTTATTGCTGTGGGGAAATTGAGAGTAAGGCTTATTCTCGCATAACTGACTCTGCAGCTTTCGGTTAGCCGGACAACGCCATGCATAACCTCAGCCACAAAGCGTCATAAAATCCCAAGATTTATACTGCAACAGACAGGTTCCACTACGACCCTTTGCGTTCGCATTCTCACGAATAAGAAAGTCGGTGCTGCTGCCCGTAGGTTCACGTTTCTTTCCATAGTAATTTATTGCAAACAAACTTTTTAACTTTACAATCTAACATAATTTTTTTGGGGGAAAAAAACAATTTTTTCCAATTTTGAATATATACAGAAAGGTGGCGTGTTTTTCACTGGGACTTGCAATACTTGAGAATCTGAGATTCTAAATCCTGGTGGGGAAAACCCATTTTGGTTTAGACAAAAACAATCTGTTTGAGAATAACCTTGTTTTCTCGGGTTCTCTCTCTCTTAGGGCTGCTCTGCAATTACTGGCAAAAATGTCCTGACTCTTTACAATTATAACACTTTCTGTTCCTTCCTTGATCCATATCCTGTAACAATTTTCTGCCAATCTTTTATGCTTCCAACAATATACACAGTCTCTACTTGCATCCCAATTTCTGCATGTAAACTTTTCATAAAAATAAACCTCAATACCGACTTCCTCAATACCTTCATATGCCTTGATTATTTACAATAATGAACTTTTCGGCAAATTCACTTACTGTTTTCTTTCTTATTCACTTGCTGTGTTATATTCATTTTTGGTCCAGTCAATGGTTAAAATAAATGCAGCAGTTCTAACACCTGTTTAGGGGGAAAAATAAGGATTCTAATATAAATTGGAGTTCCTATTCTGGGACCCCTCCTGTTCCTCAACAGAATTCTTTTGACCCATTTTAACCTAAGGTATGTTTCCCTGTTAAATTCGTAACACATGAGGCTCCCTGAGCTTCTCAATCTCACGGAAAAAGATCCCTCTCTCAATTAAACATTTGCGCAAATATTTGGTAATAGTACAAACAGTGCATCTACTGGCCAACAAAATATATTTACATTGTCTCTATTCTATTCTGTATCCATTTTATTAAATTATTTTTGTCTGCAGACACATAACCTCTAACGGCAATCCTTTGGTCAGATGAGAATTTTTTTGTTTCCCATTATTCTCCTGTTACAATAATCAAATTTAATTGATCATGTACAATTCTTTTGGTATGTTATTGATAAAACAGAGTAAATATACAATAAAGGACCTGTCCTGCTCAGAAAACAAATGGTGTACCAAGACGCAGGCACAGTCTGAATACTGTAAGGGCTCTCGGCCCGCGCAAACCCACATGCATCTCCGCGCAGGTCCCGCGTGCCCGCACTTACCTGTGGCCCGCTCCGACACCCGCTGCGGTCAGACTTCCTCACGCACGTGCAAGGTACTCCCAGCAGGAGCAGCGTCCTCTACCGGCGCGGTGCGCAGGCGCAAACCCCGAATCGCGGGAATGAAGCCTGGCTGCGTCGAGCATCATTGGCGCACGACGCACGCGCGACACACCGAGCGATGGGTTATGAAGAGCTCATTAGCTTAATCTCCTTCAGCTGCCTTCTTTCATTCAGCCTATCACTGGACCCTGCGGAGGTCACGCCTCCGCTCCACCCCTTGGGGGATTGGTCAGTGCCTGCTACTTATGCTCAGCTGTGCCACTGGCACTTTGGCTGAGCATAGACTCACGTTACCCTGTGTTTGCCTCTGCTTATCCTGCCTTGTTCCCGTCCTGTTGCCTTGTTCCTAGTTCTGATCTCCCGTGTACCGACCCAGCCTGCCCTTGGACCCTTCGCCCTCTGGAATACTGATCTCGGCTTCACCTGGCTCTCCGCACCTCTCCGACCCAGACCCTGGCTTTGAACTTTGACGATTCGTACTTCTCCAATCCTGACCCTGGCTTTGAACTTCGACGATCCGCTCCTCTCCAGCCCTGACCTTGGCAATAGTACCTTCCACGCTCCGGACCTCTCCTGCATTGGATCTATCTCTACTGCCCTAGACCCGTCCAGCAAGACCAACCTACATTCCGGGTGGGGTCCCCGTGTCTGTGGCTGGTGTTTGCCTACTCCCATCTCAGCACAGGGGTCTCGTCTAGTTTGTGGTGAGCACAGCCTAACAAATGCAATCCCTTAACAATACAAACACTCTTCCCCTTCACCAAAACACCAACACTTTAGCGGGACTCTTACCTTAGTTCCAATAAAACCTTAAACTCGTATACTTTAAAAATGGATACAGGAACAGAAAATATATAAACTCACTTGAAACTGCAGGTTTACCCGTCAGGGAAACACAATAAGACGAGCGCAAACCAGAAGAAAACAAAAAACAAAATCAGTGAACCAATGAACTTGATTGGTATAGGGAAATTGGGTGGGTGGAAGGGTAAATGGGTAATTCAAAATATCAAAATCACTCACAGGGCCATGTGTGAGTGTAAACACATCACATAATAGGCAGCTTTAGCCTGGAGCTTGCTTCACGAATCACTGGTCCTGAAGGTGATCTCAGGAGACATGGAGGGGAAACAGCAGTGGGTGTATGTCACTAATGAGTGACAATGTAACCGGTAATACAATAAAAGGCATTATTAACCGGTAATACAATATCTGTTTCAACAATATCTAATCTACCTGCTATGGCATGTCTTCTGGTAAGTCTGTCACTACAGGATTTCAACATATTGGTAGACTGAGTAAAAAATGCCAAAATGACTCACTATCTAGATACAATAAATCTTTACACATCAATTATTAATCGTGTAAAGCTGCTAGTACAGTGATGGACAACAGAAAACAAAGAGAAAAACCAGCGCTAAGCACAATATAAAGATGCAATGAAATAATGGAAAAAATAAATGAATTAACCATTAATAAAGATATATTGTAAAAAACAATATTATAGTTACAAGTCCTGTCCAGGAGTAATGGAGGAAAAGACAATGCCACGCCACAATGAGTATTGAAAAGTCGCCAGATAGCAGAAGATGGGGGCTGCTGCGTTCAGGGAAGAAACACTTCCCCAAAAATCTGTGAAGAAAAGGGGGAAAGAAGCAGCGCCCGCCCAGCGCATTACCATAAAAATGATTTAATATCAATGAAAAGAGGGGTCAAAAATGCCCACTTCCAAAATAGATAAAAGAAAGTTCACATAAAGGTATCTTTGGCGGTGTAACTGTGTATATTCACCGACTGCTGAGGGGATCACCCAGTCGTAAGCTGGTATTTCCCAGAGTCCTCCTGTTCCGTGGGCTGCTCCGGACAATGCTGGACAACCAATGGGTTAACAGAGGAAGGAGTGCAGAAGCGGCTTGACAAAATGAAAGTAAATAAGGCAACTGGCCCCGAGGGCATACGTCCAAGAGATCTTAAGGTAGGGTTGCCAGGTGGCTTCTCCAAAAATACTGGACACAAAGGTGAAAGGTGCGACGCGCGCGAGAATCGTTGGTGGGGAAGAATGTGATTTACTGTATAAAGGGCCTGACTGTTACGTCAATTTTTTGTAAATTTCACTCCAAGTTTTCACCAATTTCTTCCGAGGATTTTTTTTTAGGAAATAGAATATGAAATACAGTAGTGCAAATTGATGCAAATTGATGCAAATTGATGCAAATTGATGCAAATTGGTGCATGCTTGGAGTGAAATTTAGAACAAATTATGTAATTTTCAGATCATTTATAAATAACTGACCTGCAGTCATACTGTACATGGTGAGCAATACTGATCTTACTGCTCCTCCCACACATTCCAAGATTGATGCACCCCTCTTCATCCTCTCTTTCCCCTTATCCTCCCAGCCTCACACCCCCCTCATCCTCTCTCATCTCTCCTCCTCCCCTCTTTCATCCTCTCTCATCTCTCCTCCTCCCCCCTACCTTCATCCTCTCACCCCCCCCCCCTCCCTTCATCCTCTCACCCCCCCCACCCTCCCTTCATCCTCTCTCACCACCTCCCCTCATCCTCTCTCACTCCCTCCCTCCATCCTCTCACCCCCTACCTTCATCCTCTCACCCCCCCTCCCTTCATCCTCTCACCCCCCCCTCCCTTCATCCTCTCACCCCCTCCCTTCAACCTCTCACCCCCCCTCCCTTCATCCCCTCTCTTCATCCTCTCTCACCCTCTTCCTTCATCCTCTCACCCCCTTCCTTCATACTGTCTCACACACTCCCTTCAAACTCACCCCCCTCCGTCCATACTCTCACTCACCTCCCTTCATACTCTCTCATCCCCTCCCTTCATCCTCTCTCATCCCCTCCCTTCATTCCCTCATCTCCCCTCCCTTCATCCACTCACATCCCCCCTCCCTTCATCCTCTCTTATCCCTCCTCCTTTCATCCTCTCTCATCCCTCCTCCCTTCATCCTTTCTCATCCCCCCTCCCTGTCATTATCACCCCCACAGGACAGCCAGAGAAAAAACACACAAACACAACAGAACAAATGCACACAGGACACACACACACACTCGCACACACACACACACACTCGCACACACACACTCGCACACACACACACACACACACACACACACACACACACACACACACACACACACACACACACACACACACACACACACACACACACACACACACACACACACAACAGAACAAATGCACACAGGACACAGGTAGGACACAGCCTCACCTCTCTCTGCTCCATGCTTTTCCTGCGTTCTTTGGCCCTACCCCCAGGCTCCTGCCACCTCCTCCTGATTGGCTGCTGCTGTATAATGCAGCCAATCAAGATGGAGGATGCTGCCCAGCCCCCTAGCAGCAGCAGCAACCCTGCTCTCTCCCTTCTCAGGGAAATCCCGAGATTTCAGCCACCGGCCGTCAGGTTACTATGTCCAGTATTAACTACCGAACATAGTAACCAAATACCGGGCGGTTCGGTTCAATACCGGACACGTGGCAACCCTACCTTAAGGAGTTAAGTTCAGTAATAGCCAAACCATTACATTTAATAGTCATGGGCTCAATTTCCGCAGGCTCAGTACCAATAGGTTGGCTGGGTCACAACCGGGGAATTACAGACCTGTAAGCCTGACATCAATAGTGGGGAAGCTACTTGAAGTTTTAATATGGGATAATATACAGGAATACCTAATGGAAAACAAAATAATTAGTAATAGTCAGCATGGATTTATGAAGGATAGATCATGCCAAACTAACCTTATTAGTTTCTTTGAGGAGGTAAGTAGGAATTTAGACCAGGGTAATGCAGTTGATGTGGTCTACTTAGATTTTGCAAAGGCTTTTGATACGGTTCCACACAAGGTTGGTGTACAAAATAAAGCAAATTGGACTCGGCAAAAATATTTGCACTTGGCTTGAAAACTGGTTAAAGGACAGACAACAGAGGGTTGTCATAAACCTTTTCTGGTTGGGCTAAAGTTGTGAGTGCAGTACCTCAAGGATCGGTACTGGGATCCCTGCTTTTTAACTTGTTTATTAATGACCTTGAGGTTGGTATAGAGAGCAAATCTTTACTGATGACACTAACTTGTGTAATGTAGTAGAATCAGAGCAGGATGTCATTTATCTCCAGAAGGACTTGGATAGACTGGAAACTTTGGCAGGTAAATGGTAGATGAGATTTGATAAATGTCTTAAATGTAAGGTTATGCATGTGGGAAACAAGAATAAATAGGCAATTTACAAATTAATGGGGGAAAATTAGGTGAATCCTTGATGGAGAAGGATTTAGGAGTGCTTGTAGACTGCAAAGGTAAACAAGATCTTATCATGCATTCAACTAAGAATGGATGTAAGTAAACATGATTATGCCCCTTTTATAAAGCATTAGTAAGAACCCACCTTGAATATGGAGTACAGTTTTGGGGCATAATTCCATTAAAAAAGACATTATGGAACTAGGAAAAGTGTAGGGAAGAGCCACCAAATTAATAAAGGGGATGGACAATCTAACTTATGAGGAGAGGCTAGCTAAATTAGATTTATTTACATTAGAAAACAGGCATCTAAGAGGGGATATGATAACTATTTACAAATATATTTGGGGACAATACAGGAGCTTTCAAATGAACTATTCATCCCACGGGCAGTACAAAGGACTCAAGGTTATCCCTTAAGGTTGGAGGAAAAGAGATTTCACCAGCAACAAAGGAAAGGGTTCTTTACAGTAAGGGCAGTTACAATGTGGGATTCATTACCTATGGGTTAGCTTTGCATTTCAAGTGGGCACATTACAAAGGGAACATTTATAAGGGACTGATACAGTTACACATGAGTTAGACAAGAGGTGGACATCTGTCTGCCTGGATCTTGTAGCAACTTTCTGTGTGAGGATATTACTGGGTAGCTTTCGGTGAGCTCACTACTTTTATACTCATGTGCTACATTTGTAAGCCTGCACCATTTAACTCCCCCCCCCTTACCTACTGCAGTGTCCCCCAAAACTTCTCTTCCTCTCACCACATCTTCCACCCATGAGTCTCCCCTCCTCCAATTACCTCTGCGCCCCCTTTCATCAAACCCTGATAATGCAGAAAGCCTATAGCAGCAGCCACGGGGCACTCACCACATGGTGTGTGTGCACAGGCCAGCTGGATACACTGCATCCTCATACTAAGTAATGACTTCAGCCACCTCTCAGCTTGGGACTACCATAACTCTGCTCTCTCACTCGAATGTTGCCTCCAGCTCCCACACTTTTACTCACAAACCATCTTGCTGAATTTCCCACACTCTACTGTCATCTCCCTCACCCTGGAGCTATTAACTCCATCTGCTTTTCACGTCACACCCCATCACCCCAAACAATAAAGAACAGAAATCATATCCTACTCTCTCTTTCTCTGTCACTCCAACTCTGTGGCAACATGTGTCCCAACTCTGGCCCTACCCACATACCCATCCTCTCACGTCCCACACCCTGCAACAAAGTCTTCTTCTCACCATGCACTGCTGATCACTCCGACTTCATCCCCATTACACCTCTCCCTTCCCTTTTCCTATGAACAAACTCATTGCAATACACAACTGTAACAGGGAATTAACCCTGTCCCAGTGAGGTTTCACTATAAAGCCTCAGTGGTCTGAGGAATCCAGCAGGGAGCTGGTTAATTGCTGCTAAAAACAATTAGCCAGTCTCCACCTGGTTAATCAGACCAGTATAAAAGCCTCCTGCTGTGAACTAACCAGAGGACCCTTGAGCACACAGGAGGACTGTGTGCTGATTGCAAGACACCAAGACCTCTCTTTCATGGTGTAGCAAACCCAGGAACCTACCAGGAGCTGGCCCCTCAATGAATACCCATCCAGACCCAGAGACCGACCTTAAGAGCCACCTGCTTTGAGGTACCGCTTGAGACTTTGGGGTAATATGCTGGTAAGGGGCTTTTCCTCCCAGTCTTGCAGATAGGGTCTGGGAGGGGAGTTAGCCCTTACACAGGGATAGGCTGTTTGTTTATTTTTGTATGCTGTGCATTGTTTAAAGGGACCGGCTAAATAAAGTCATGTTTTAATTTCCCCAAAACTGTCTCCCTGTGTGTACCTCTGCACATTACTCTTACACCCTCCTATTCATTACAGAAACCTGGCTGCCGCACTCTCCTGGGGGGGTCTCTCCCTCAGCCACACCCCCTGACACCGCCTCTCCTGGGGGGGTCTCTCCCTCAGCCACACCCCCCAGACACCACCTCTCCTGCTCACTCTCCTACGGGGGTCTCTCTCAGCCACACCCCCAGACACCGCCTCTCCTGTGGGGGTCTCTCCCTCAGCCACACCCCCAGACACCGCCTCTCCTGTGGGGGTCTCTCTCAGCCACACCCCCAGACACCGCCTCTCCTGTGGGGGTCTCTCTCAGCCACACTCCCAGACACCGCCTCTCCTGTGGGGGTCTCTCTCAGCCACACTCCCAGACACCGCCTCTCCTGCCGCATTCTCCTACGGGGGTCCGTTCCTCAGCGATGCCCCCAGACATCGCCTCTCCTGCCGCACTCTCCTACGGGGGTCTCGCCCTCAGCCACACCCCCAGACACCGCCTCTCCTGCCGCATTCTCCTACGGGGGTCCATCCCTCAGCCACACCCCCAGACACCGCCTCTCCTGCTGCACTCTCCTACGGGGGTCTCTCTCAGCCACACTCCCAGACATCGCCTCTCCTGCTGCACTCTCCTACGGGGGTCCCTCCCCCAGCCACACCCCCAGACATCGCCTCTCCTGCTGCACTCTCCTACGGGGGTCTCACCCTCAGCCACACCCCCCACACACCGCCTCTCCTGCTGCACTCTCCTACGTTTGTCTCTCCCTCAGCCAGACCCCCCAGACACCGCCTCTCTTACGGTGGTCTCTCTTTCAGTCACACCCCCAGGCCTCGCTGCTCCTACTGCACTCTCCTAGGGTGCTCTCTCCCTCAGCCACACCCCCAGACCAGGGATTGGACAGGGCGGAGGAGTTGGCGTACTACTTTCCCCACGCTGCACATTTCATGTCATACCCCCATTTCCCTCCCTCTAACCTCCTCCATGGTCTCTCCCAGTGACCCCTTCTCCTACTCACTGCAATGGCCACCCCCTTGACCTGGTTTTCTCCCACTTCTGCTCTGTCTCTAACCCCTCTAATACACCCTTCTTTCTCTCTGATCATCACCTCCTATCTTTTAACTCACTCTACCCTCTGCACCCTACACAACACCTACTTCCACACGCACATACACAACTCGTACTTCCACACGCACATACACAACTCGTACTTCCACACGCACATACACAACTCGTACTTCCACACGCACATACACAACTCGTACTTCCACACGCACATACACAACTCGTACTTCCACACGCACATACACAACTCGTACTTCCACACGCACATACACAACTCGTACTTCCACACGCACATACACAACTCGTACTTCCACACGCACATACACAACACCTACTTCCACACGCACATACACAACTCGTACTTCCACACGCACATACACAACTCGTACTTCCACACGCACATACACAACACCTACTTCCACACGCACATACACAACTCGTACTTCCACACGCACATACACAACTCGTACTTCCACACGCACATACACAACTCGTACTTCCACACGCACATACACAACTCGTACTTCCACACGCACATACACAACTCGTACTTCCACACGCACATACAGAAACCTACATGCTCTAGACCCGCTCCAATTTTCAACATCTCTACAACATCTCCTCTCTCCCATCTCTACCATTTCCTGCCACAACCTTGCAACCTCTCTATAACAGCATACTCTCATCCGCCTTAGGCAACGGCCCCAGTGCCTCGCTCGGAGCGCCTCCCGGCGCTCTCCTCCTCCAGCCAAGCGATCGGATGGACTTCAGATCACTTGTGACAGGGAGAGGACGTGGCGGGGGGCGCGGCCATGACGTCACGCAGCTGGTTCACCCTCATTGGCTGAACGGCCGCCGTGACATGGCCAATGCTCAGCCGCCGCGCCACAGGTCTTGTCTTTTAGCCAAGGCGGTTGCGCATCGAGGCTTGTGTGCGCATGCACGCACGCCGACTGGGGCCCGCCCCATAGAGGGCTGTAGGGAATAACTAAGGGGCGCTAAAGTGACATAACTACCAATAAGGAAAAGTGATTATTACATTAAAATCTGTGTAAAGGTTACCACAAACCAAAAAGGTATTACGGGTCCTTGAAGAAAATGTGTGTTCTGCAGCCGGAGTATAGGGGATCTCGAGTCCCCTATAAGCAAATTGACAAATAGAAAAAAAACTCTGGCGCGTGAAACCAATTATCTCTATCGATTGCAGAGACTTCTGTTGCGAGGTGCCCCGGTCAGCCTCCGTCCATCCGAGTTACTCTGCCTCCAGCTCTGCGTCCACAGGTGACGTCCCGTCAGGATTCAAAAGTTGCCACCAAGACAGAGGATGCGTATCTGATAGGAACTAGAGCACAGAGGGCTCTGCACTCGATAGAGATAATTGGGATCATGCGCCAGAGTTTTTTTCTGTTTGCCATAGAGGGCTGTGCCTTGTGTGCGGCGTGCACACCGTAGCGCGCGCCGCAGCAGCCACTGGGAACCTAGCCTTAGACAAGACTTCTCCCGCCACCACGCGTCGCCCCGGACAATCCAAGCCACAACCGTGGCACACACCTTTAACCCCCTACCACCAAAAGTGCTCACGCACTGCAGAACGTTACTGGGGGAAATCGCACTCAAAAACAGACTTCCTCCACTATAAATATATCCTCCTGTCTCACCGTTACCTAAAGCTTAACATGTCCAAAATAGAATTCATATTCTTTCCCCCCTCTACTGCTACTGCTACACCAACACTCTCCCTCACTGTCACCCCTACAGCCACACTCACCCTCACTGTCACCCATATACCCACACTCCCTCACTGTCACCCATACGCCCAAACTCTCCCTCACTGTCACCCCTACACCAACACTCTCCCTCACTGTCACCCCTACACCAACACTCTCCCTCACTGTCACCCCTACACCCAAACTCTCCTTCACGGTCACCCCTACACCCACACTCTCCCTCACTGTCACCCATATACCCACACTCTCCCTCACTGTCACCCCTACATCCAAACTCTCCTTCACTGTCACCCATATACCCAAACTCTCCCTCACTGTCACCCCTACACCCAAACTCTCCTTCACTGTCACCCCTACACCCAAACTTTCCTTCACTGTCATCCCTACACCAACACTCTCCCTCACTGTCACCCCTACACCCAAACTCTCCTTCACGGTCACCCCTACACCCACACTCTCCCTCACTGTCACCCATATACCCAAACTCTCCCTCACTGTCACCCCTACACCCAAACTCTCCTTCACTGTCACCCCTACACCCAAACTTTCCTTCACTGTCACCCCTACACCCACACTACTCCCTCACTGTCACCCCTACACCCAAACTCTCACTCACTGTCACCCCTACACCCAAACTCTCCCTCACTGTCACCCCTACACCCAAACTCTCCTTCACTGTCACCCCTACACCCAAACTTTCCTTCACTGTCACCCCTACACCCAAACTCTCACTCACTGTCACCCCTACACCAACACTCCCTCACTGTCACTCCTACACCCAAACTCTCCCTTACTGTCACCCATATACCCAATCTCTCCCTCACTGTCACCCCTACACCCAAACTCTCCTTCACTGTCACACCTACACCCACACTCCTCCCTCACTGTCACCCCTACACCAAAACTCTCCCTCACTGTCACCCCTACACCCAAACTCTCCTTCACTGTCACCCATATACCCACACTCTCCCTCACTGTTACCCCTACACCCAAACTCTCCCTCACTGTCACCCCTACACCCAAACTCTCCTTCACTGTCACCCATATACCCACACTCTCCCTCACTGTTACCCATATACCCAAACTCTCCCTCACTGTCACCCCTACACCCAAACTCTCCCTCACTGTCACCACTACACCCACGCTCTCCCTCACTGACACCCCTACACCCAAACTCTCCCTCACTGTCACCCCTACACCCACACTCTCCCTCACTGACACCCTACACCCACTCTCTCCCTCACTGTCACCCCTACAGCCACACTCTCCCTCACTGCCACCCCTACACCCAAACTCTCCCTCACTGTCACCCCTACACCAAACACTCTCCCTCACTGTCACCCCTACACCCAAACTCTCCCTCACTGTCACCCCTACACCCAAACTCTCCCTCACTGTCACCCCTACACCCAAACTCTCCCTCACTGTCACCCCTACACCCAAACTCTCCCTCACTGTCACCCCTCCACCCACACTCTCCCTCACTGTCACCCCTACACCAACCCTCTCCCTCACTGTCACCCCTACACCCAAACTCTCCCTCACTGTCACCCCTACATCCAAACTCTCCCTCACTGTCACCCCTACACCCACACTCTCCCTCACTATCACCCCTACACCAAACTCTCCCTCACTGTCACCCCCTACACCCAAACTCTCCCTCACTGTCACCCCTACACCCACACTCTCGCTCACTGCCACCCCTACACCCAAACTCTCCCTCACTGTCACCCCTACACCCAAACTCTCCCTCACTGCCACCCCTACACCCAAACTCTCCCTCACTGTCCCCTCTACAATCAAACTCTCCCTCACTGTCACCCCTACACCAACACTCTCCCTCACTGTCCCCCCTACACCCAAACTCTCTCACTGTCCCCCCTACACCCAAACTCTCCCTCACTGTCACCCCTACACCAACACTCTCCCTCACTGTCACCCCTACACCCAAACTCTCCCTCACTGTCACCCCTACACCCAAACTCTCCCTCACTGTCACCCCTACACCAACACTCTCCCTCACTGTCACCCCTACACCCAAACTCTCCCTCACTGTCACCCCTACACCCACACTCTCCCTTACTATCACCCCTACACCCACACTCCTCCCTCACTGTCACCCCTACACCAACACTCTCTCTCACTGTCACCCCTACACCCAAACTCTCCCTCACTGTCACCCCTACACCCAAACTCTCCCTCACTGTCACCCCTACACCAACACTCTCCCTCACTGTCACCCCTACACCCAAACTCTCCCTCACTGTCACCCCTACACCCAAACTCTCCCTCACTGTCACCCCTACACCAACACTCTCCCTCACTGTCACCCCTACACCCAAACTCTCCCTCACTGTCACCCCTACACCCGTCACCCCTACACCCAAACTCTCCCTCACTGTCACCCCTACACCCACACTCTCCCTTACTATCACCCCTACACCCACACTCCTCCCTCATTGTCAATAACACCACAATCTCCTCAAGCCCGCTGTCTAGGGGTCATCTTGGACTGTGAACTCTCCTTCACTCCTCACATTCAGTCCCTCACAAAGTCCTGCTGTCTCCACCTCCAAAATATCGCCAAGATACACCCTTTTCTCACTCATGGTGCAACTAAAATCCTAACCCCCTCACTCCTCATGCCCCGCCTCTATTACTGCAATCTTCTCTTTGTTCTCACCCCCCTTATCTGCCTCTCCCAACTCCCATCCATCCAACATGCTGCTGCAAGACTAATCCAGGAAAGAGAAAGATACTCACATCACTGACACCTCTCAATAGACACAATACATTTTAAATACAATATGGATGGGTGCGTCTTGAGAACCTAAAATAGTAACGTATACAAAACGTGTTGCAGATTGTTCTGTTCTTGGCCCACTGTTGAACTCTGCTTTTTCCCAGCTTTCAGCCAGAGACCCCACCGGCGTATCCCTATATCTAATACCTAGTACCTTTCCCAGCGTGATCCGACACGTTCTGTCCCTATGTCCTCGATCATCAAGCAAAGGAGAACGCACCTAATCCTATCAGAGCCAGGCGGGGGCATTGCTCACCCCCTGGATGTCTGTCTGGGTCAGCCATGGCAGCCAGACCTTTTGGAAATTTGGGCCAGTGTCGTTAACTAAACGTTTCCATCTGGCAAACAAACCACATTCTGTTCCGAATCTTGTCAATGGGTGGAATTGTGTTTTGGTTCCACAGCGCTGAGATCTCGCACCTCGCGGCTGTTGCGAAATGAGCAACTAATTTGTTTTCCATATTACATTGTTTTTAGTACATTTTCACTGGTACTCACTATTACGAGAGACCAGAACTTTTAACACCTTTACCACCGGGATCACTATCCCCAGACAGGGCGCAATAGTTGAATAAACGAAAATTTATTCTGGAAATCCAGCAAACACACTAAATACATAAACACAGTGAAACACACACACACCAACTTCAAGAAACTAGCCTCAACTAGGTGCGGGGGCCTGCTTCAGTAGGCTTGCCCCGAACAGCTTTTTCTCTGGCTTCTCAGTGCTATTTCACACAAAGCACTTTCGAATCGCCCGCCAGTCATGATGTCACCGTCACTGTTCAAACTCCAACGTTGTCCGATACTCTGATCGGCCGCGCTCCTTACATAGCCCTCGGTTGTCTATCTTTTTCATGGAGCAGAGGCCGCCAACTAATCAGAGCCCGGATCATGATGGTGCAGCCAATTGGAGGATGAGTGTTTGGTGTAGCCGGACAATCAGAGGAGGGGGCTGGCTTAGGCACTATGGACCGCCCCTCGAGGGCCAATGGGAATCGGGCGTATGGGACTAAAACCCAGCAACGGCTCCGTTGGCCAGCCCCATACCTTCCGCTGGGTAGGCACCTCAGTGTCCCAGGTTAACAAAGTCTCGGCACCACCGTGAGCCAGTTCCCAGACCCAAGTATCAGCCCTTCCCTGCTTACCATTGTACTTGTACTCACGCCGCTTCCAGCCTCTGTCAAGAGCCGGCATTTCTCCATAGGCAGCACAGCTAAGTGAATTACTGGGTCTGCACGCGGAGAGATGCTAACAACACAAATCACATTACTGGCTTGCTAACTGTGCGAGGAACATGCTATCAGGAATAAAAGTGCTTTTTATTATACAGTCCCCGTTCCCCAATTCATACAGTTTTTCCCCTCCCAGATATCACAGAGTGACATAGCTCTCTTCTGGAAGAGGTTACCCACAATACATTACATAAAGGCCTAATGAGCCTCACAGAGGTGGCCATTACACACAGTATTGGGGCAGCCAGACGGGTATTATGTGAGGCTGGCTACCCCTACCGTCACATCTCCCCCCTCAAGATGAAGGCTCTGGGGAAGCAACCCCATCAGGTGCCTCTCCAAGGCTGAAGACCCTGGAAGTCCATTTGTCGGGGCTGGGATTGTCCTGCCGGGAAAGACCACCACCATTGCCATGCTCACTGCCCTTCTTGTGTTGAATGGTAAAATCGAACTCCTGAAAGGCAAGGCTCCAGCGCAACAACTTCCCAGTCTCCCCGCCACCCACTGCAACTACTGTAGCTAAGGGGGTGGTGATCCATGATCACCGTGCCGGCTTTCCCATACACATAGGGCTGTCATTTCTACAGAGCCCAAACTGTGGCCAGGCACACTTTCAGCACCTGGAACACTGCTCCACACTCAGGAGACGAGGCTGCCAGCACCGGGAGCCACTTCTTGGTTAACTCAGGCATACCTCCTCCACAGTTGATACTGTGTAGGAGGTACATAGATGATATCCTTATCATCTGGGAGGGAGATGAAAGTTTGCTGCTGAACTACATATCAATTTTGAATGACAATCTATACAATCTCAAATTCAGGGGCGTAAACAGTGATCAGGCCATATACTTTTTAGACCTGGAGATTTTCATTGAAAATGAAACTATATGTACCAAAACTTTTTTTCAAAGAGACCAACGTGACCTCATATTTACATCCCTCCAGTTGTCACAATAAGCAATGGATTAATAATATCTCCTACAATCAATTCCTCAGACTTAAAAGGAACTGAACTCATGAGGAACAATTTTTGGATCGAGCAATTTTCCTGAAGGATAGATTCCTCCTGAAAGATTATAAGGAGGGCCTAATACATCACTCCATTAATAAAGTTAATGAGAAGAAACACAACTCTTTATTATAATATAGTAAAAAGCCGAAAAGTTATATTCCTGCTATCAATATAGTCACTCAACCACACGTTGGAACCTCATCTGATGATTTGATAGTAACTTCTACAAAGACTAATTATATTAAATTGGTGAAAAATGTTCTGATGTTTGTCACACAGTATAACGATGCTCATCAAGCTATCAAAACGGCTATGAATAAGTACTGGAACATCTTAGCCCTTGACCCTATTCTGGGTTCTTCATTGGACACGACCCAAAGTAATATTCAAGAGAGCACAGAATTTAAAGGGGATATCGGCTCCCAGTCAACAGATCTCTGAATCGAGAATCTAACACCCTAAGAACCCTCTTTGGAATCTTGGGGAATTACAGATGTAACAGGTGTAAGACCTGTACACACATGCTAACTGGAAAGTACTTTATGCCACTTCACATGTTACTAAAAAAAGATACAAAATGAACAGTTTCATAAACTGCTTTACCACACGAGTGGTTGATCTCATCCAATGTGATTGTGGATTCCAATACATTGGGAAAACCAAGAGAAATCTCAAGCTCAGGATGTTGGAACGCCTTAGAAATAATTAAAAATATTTCCAAACTGATTGAGAAAAATCAACCTCTAGCACATTTGTTGAGGCATTTTCATCTCACTCACGATCGTGATGTAAGCAAACTAAAATATATGGGCATCAAAACTGCAGCAGCGACGAAAAGATTAGGGAGTAGGGACCCCCAATTGATAAAAAGGGAACAGTATTGGATTTCCACTTTCCAATCTAAATTCTCTGGTGGCCTCAATGAACACATCGAATTAATACCCTTTCTAAGATAAGAACAGACACTCATTCATATGTTGAACATGCTACTTGTAGATACCCTAATACTGATATATTTAGTGGCACTTTTTGTATTTCATCTGTAAACATGTCCACTTGTTATCAATCATCTGTTTTGCCATATTTTCATCTGTAAATGGAACAGTCCATTTGTTGCTGATCACTATATAAAGGTTCCAACACGTGTGTATATATATATATATATATATATATATATATATATATATATATATATATATATATATATATATATATAATTCCTGAGCTCACAATTGGAGCTGACCTAGGAAAGACAGACCAGAGGATTTCCTTAGTGGACACTGAACTGACCAGAGGACAGATGTCTTGACCTGCATAGAGATTGCAGGTTGACAGCAAGACAAAGGGGAGCAGACCTCTCTATACCTGGACAGACATTGCCCTAGCACACAAGGTGCTGACCCAGGACAGCAGAGAAGCTTCCCCTACAGCTACAAGAAACAGATAAGACTTTCTTATGGGACTGTTGTATATCTGTATAAATGTATATATATTTGGGGCTGGTAATTAGCTTAGCTACCCACCCAGTTAGAGAGGGCTGGACTACATGTGTAGCTATTCTCCAAAGTGGAGCAGGTTTTTTGTTTGGCTTATTTTCATATGTTTTGCAGTGTTAAAGGGACAGGCGCAATAAAGCCTAATTTTAGTTTCACTTTAAACGGTCTCCATTGCGTACCTCTGCACACGTCTCTTACAGGAGGGTTCCCCATTAACAGCTACAATAACAGCTATAGCTGCTGGGTAACTGCTTCCGAGTCGCATCAGAAGGCTTTAATCCTATAGCTACCCCTATTATACTGCCTGTTTTTATACCTCAAAGTGTGAGTAAAATGTGTGTATGTTTGCATCGGGATTTGTTTCTCGATTGAAGCCACATTTGAGTGAGAATGGTGTGAAAAACCTGCTGCCCGCCTTCCATTGCATTCTGCATCAGGAGAATTCGTGCTCAGATGCTCGGAAACGAGACGTTGAAAATTTTGATGGACAAGGTTGTGAAAATCGTGAATTACATCCCAGGTGGAAGTTCCCTCATCCATTGACAGTTTGTTGAGGCGTTGAAAGAATGCGGTGACTGTGATTTCGATGATTTTACTGACTATGCAAATGTGAGATGGTTGAGCAGAGGAAAAGTTCTGGAATGGTTGACCTATTGGCTTCCTCAAATTCGAGATTTTCTTGTTGAGAAACATCAGGTAGAAAACATTTCTGACATTGAGAACCCTTCATGCAGTGTGGTTTACATCTTGTGTGCGATATCATGGCTCACTTAAATGAATTAAATGTGAAGCTGCAGGGAAAGGGTAAAGTAACATGTGAGCTGGCACAGCATACTCAAGAATTCAAGTCAAAACTGAACCTAATTCTGGTACAAACTACGAAGGACGATTGGACCCATTTTGCAAACCTGACTAGATTTCTAAAAAAAAAATGAGGAGTGTGGTCTACTCAACGTGAAGCGGAAAACCCAACGTAAACTGGATAAAAAAACCTGTCCCAGAAATTTGAATCATGTTTTTCTGATATCAATTACTTCAAATTGGCATTTAAATTCTTGCGTGATCCATTCCACTTTGATATTACAAATTCAAGCAAAGAAATGTCCACCCTTCTGTCTTTGGACAAGCGCGGGCTTGAAGGTGATTTGCTTTCTCTTCACAGTCTGGAACACTTGACAATTTACCTGAATTCTTCAGTCACAGATATGTGGAAATCTATTCTGACTGACAACCATCTCCCAACTTTGAAATCGGGCATTTCGAAATTATTGGCCATGTTTGGATCAACGTGGGTGTGTGAATCGACGTTCTCTATACAATGGGAAGCATCAAGTCAAAATACAGATCTCGAATTGTTGATGTCAATTTGGAGGCGGAGATAAGATGTGCGTCGAGTACAGATATTCCGCCAATGTTTCTGCAACTTGTCAGAAAGGAGTCAAATTTTTTTGCGTCTCAGGCAGTTGTAACTGAGCAGTCAAAGTGTACGTTTTGAATAAACTAGTTCAAACAGTGTGTGTTGTGTTAAATTTTCCAATGAGCAACCTAATTTCTCAATTGTTACATGGTGTGGCTATTTTAACTTCTCATTCGCCACACCTACGGCTACAATGAAAAATAGGATGCCCGCCCTTGCCTAGGGGAGCCGGGCAAGGAGGGCTACAAATATATATACACACACACACACACACACATATATATATATAGAATATAGAGTATTTATGTGACTGCTTTTCTTTGGGGGGGTTTTGCACCAGGGAATTATTTTAGACATACTGTAGCGATAATATCCCACAGCGTAATATAATGTCGCATCTCCCTGGTAACGATCCGTGGCCACTTGTATATATAAATATGGCATTTCACTTTGCCTTGAACACACGTGGCTCTAGTTCAGGCTGCCCTGTTACTAAATAGGATTGCTGGACCGTAGCAGTGAGGTGGGACATGGTGTTATGGGGTGGGGTCGTGACCTGGGGGAGATTGCGGCATGGCCACGACTATAAGACATTAGTATGTATGTCTTTATTTATATAGCTAAGGAAAGCAGTCCAGGCACACGGTCTTATCCAAGAGCAGCTCTCTCCTTGACAAAGACTGCTTATACGCAGTCGAAACGTTGGCTTTATGCTGGATTAAAGTTTCTACTTTTGGCCGTGTGCCTGGACTGCTTTCCTTACCTGTGTTACTATTTGGGGACCTTGCAGGACGATCCCCCCTGGTCTGTGGGCACCGGCAGGTGACATCTACCTTTGTTGATTGTGTGTGTGCCAGATCACCTCTCTCTTTATTTATATAGCGCCATTAATGTACATCGCGCGTCACAGCAGTAATACACGTGACAAGCATATAAATAACAAATAATACAAATAACAGATCATGGGGAGAAGCGCTTCAGACATAAAAGTAACATTTAGGAAGAAGAGTCCCTGCCCCGAAGAGCTTACAATCGAATTGGTACTGTAGGTAGGAAGAACGTACAGAGACAGTAGGAGGGCGTTCTGGTAAGTGCGTCTGTAGGGGCCAAGGTTTAGTATCATGTGTTCAGAATATCCACAGAATATCCATATGAAGCTATTCATATGTTTCTTTAAGCAGGTTTGTTTTAAGGTGGTCCTTAAAGGTGGATAGAGAGGGTGCTAGTCGGGTACTGAGGGGAAGGGCATTCCAGAGGTGTGGAGCAGTCAGTGAGAAAGGTTTAAGGTGGGAGACGGCTTTAGATACAAAGGGGTTAGAGATATAATATCCAAATTCCCACCAGTCACCGGGGCCCCTAACTGCACCAGGATCCTGGGGCTGATAAAGTGGCACTGCCCCCAGAACATGACTTTCTGCCATTCACTTGGGCAGATTTGAGCTTTTCCTTCAGCATTGTTTGCAACGCTGCCAACCGGAGACACAAAAAGTGGCACACCGCCCTGTAATCCCACGGCCTTTATTTCATTCCAAGTGACTTTTGACACATTCCTCTCCCCCCCTGAAGATTTGGACCCCCCCCCCCCCGTGCCATTGTGAAATGAACTAGCCACGCCGCTCTCTCTCTCTCCTGCAGATCTGTCCACGTGAAGCAAAATCAATATTGTAAAGATGGCAATCTCAGGAAGTGATCGGACAACCAAAGTTTAATATTAGAAGCGTTTGGCCTGGAACCGCGGGGTCCGCTGGGGGGGGTATGCACTGTAATCCTGAAAAGCCAAAATATATCTCATTGTTATCTTGTAGTATTACAATGTATACATTATTACACAAAATATTTATAAATACAGACATCCTAATTACCATTGCTAACCAGTATTGAATACGTAGGGTCTGCAGAATATCTTTAGTTTCCTTTATGTCAGCTTGCCTTGTGAGTTACGTTACCCGTGTCATGTCCCCTTTGTGTTCCCTGTGTCATGTTCTCAGTGGCATGTCCCCTGACCGTTCCTTGGCTGATGTTATCCGTGGCATGTCTGCTGAGAGTTACTTTTGTGATATGTATGTTATCTATGGCATGTCCCCTGATAGCTCCTTGATATGTTATCCATGGCATGTCCTGTGTGCTCTCATTGTATTGTAGCATGCAGTCCGTGGCATGTCCCGTGTGCTCTCATTGTATTGTAGCATGCAGTCCATGGCATGTCCTGTGTGCTCTCATTGTATTGTAGCATGCAGTCCGTGGCATGTCCCGTGTGTTCTCATTGTATTGTAGCATGCAGTCCGTGGCATGTCCCGTGTGCTCTCATTGTATTGTAGCATGCAGTCCGTGGCATGTCCCGTGTGCTCTCATTGTATTGTAGCATGCAGTCCGTGGCATGTCCCGTGTACGTCTTGTTGGGTATGACATTGGTGGCATGCCCCCTTATTGGCTGCTGTTCTGTACTGAAGGAATGTAGCCCTGTAACAGGGACTTATCCCAGGTGAAGAAAATGCCTCTAATCCAGCAGGGAGCTGGTTAAGTGCAGCCAGGCAATCAACCAGACTCCAGCTGCCTAATCAGAGCTCTGAGAAATACTGCCATGTGAGACACAGGAAGGGGATGCCTGAGCTTACAATTGGGGCTGACCCAGGAAGGACAGACCAGAGATTCCCTAGTCCACATCTGGGCTGATCTGGGGATAGGGTGACTAGATGTCCTGGTTTAGCCGGGACAGTCCCGGGTTTTTAATGCCTGTCCCGACTGCCCGACATTCTTTAAAATGTTCCGTTATTTTTCCGACTGTCCCGGTTTTGACCATCAGATCAGGGGGGGCAGCAGAGAGCAGAGGATGCTGGCAGGGAGAAGAGCTGAGGGGGGGGGGGCGGGGGGCAGCAGGGAGGAGACCAGCGGGGCCAGCAGAGAGCAGAGAATGCAGGGAGGAGAGCAGGGATGGGGGCAGCAGAGAGCCGAGAATGCAGGGAGGAGCACAGGAGGAGAGCAGGAGGGGGCAGAAGAGAGCAGAGAATGTCGGCAGAGGGAGGAGATCAGGAGGGGAGCAGTGGGGGCAGCAGAGAGCAGAGAATGCAGGGATTAGAGCAGGAGGGGGCAGCAGAGCGCAGAGAATGCAGGGAGGAGAGCAGGAGGGGGCAGCAGAGAATGCAGGGAGGAGAGCGGGGGGGGGGGGGGGCAGCAGAGAGCAGAGAACGCCGGCAGGGAGGAGAGCAGTTGGGGCAGCAGAGAGCAGAGAATGCAGGGAGGAGAGCAGGGGCAGCAGAGAGCAGAGAATGCAGGGAGGAGAGCGGGGGGGCAGCAGAGAGCAGAGAACGCCAACAGGGAGGAGAGCAGTTGGGGCAGCAGAGAGCAGAGAATGCAGGGAGGAGAGCAGGGGGGGGGGGGGCAGCAGAGAGCAGAGAATGCAGGGAGGAGATCAGGGGGGGCAGCAGAGAGCAGAGAATGCAGGGAGGAGAGCAGGAGGAGCAGCAGAGCGCAGAGAATGCAGGGAGGAGAGCAGGGGGCAGCAGAGAGCAGAGAATGCAGGGAGGAGAGCAGGGGGCAGCATGGAGCAGAAAATGCAGGGAGGAGAGCAGGGGCAGCAGGGAGCAGAGAATGCAGGGAGGAGAGCAGGGGGCAGCAGGGAGAAGATAATGCAGGGAGGAGAACAGGGGGGCAGCAGAGAGCAGAGAATGCAGGGAGGAGAGCAGGGGGCAGCAGGGAGCAGATAATGCAGGGAGGAGAGCAGGGGGCAGCAGGGAGCAGAGAATGCAGGGAGGAGAGCGGGGGGGGGGCAGCAGGGAGCAGATAATGCAGGGAGGAGAACAGGGAGGCAACAGGGAGCAGAGAATGCAGGGAGGAGAGCAGGGGGCAGCAGGGAGCAGATAATGCAGGGAGGAGAGCAGGGGGCAGCAGGGAGCAGATAATGCAGGGAGGAGAACAGGGGGCAGCAGAGAGCAGAGAATGCAGGGAGGAGAGCAGGGGGCAGCAGGGAGCAGATAATGCAGGGAGGAGAGCAGGGGGCAGCAGGGAGCAGATAATGCAGGGAGGAGAACAGGGGGCAGCAGAGAGCAGAGAATGCAGGGAGGAGAGCAGGGGGGCAGCAGGGAGCAGATAATGCAGGGAGGGGAGCAGTGAGGCAGCAGGGAGCAGAGAATGCAGGGAGGAGAGAAGGAGGGCAGCAGGGAGCAGAGAATGCAGGGAGGAGAACAGGGGGGCAGCAGGGAGTAGAGAATGCAGGAGGAGGGCAGGGGGGCAGCAGGGAGCAGAGAATGCAGGGAGGAGAGCAGGGGGGCAGCAGGGAGCAGAGAATGCAGGAGGAGAGCAGGGGGGCAGCAGGGAGCAGAGAATGCAGGAGGAGAACAGGGGGGCAGCAGGGAGCAGAGAATGCAGGGAGGAGAACAGGGGGGCAGCAGGGAGCAGAGAATGCAGGAGGAGAGCAGGGGGCAGCAGAGAGCAGAGAATGCAGGAGGAGAACAGAGGGGGGCAGCAGAGAGCAGAGAATGCAGGGAGGAGAACAGGGGGGCAGCAGGGAGCAGAGAATGCAGGAGGAGGGCAGGGGGGCAGCAGGGAGCAGAGAATGCAGGGAGGAGAACAGGGGGGCAGCAGGGAGCAGAGAATGCAGGGAGGAAAGCGGGGGGGGGGCAGCAGGGAGCAGAGAATGCAGGAGGAGAACATGGGGGGGGCAGCAGGGAGCAGAGAATGCTGGAGGAGAGCCGGGCGTTAGCAGGGAGCAGAGAATGCAGGAAGAGAACAGGGGGGGGCAGCAGGGAGCAGAGAATGCAGGAGGAGAACAGGGGGGGGGGGCAGCAGGGAGCAGAGAATGCAGGAGGAGAGCAGGGGGGAGCAGAGATTAGAGAATGCCGGCAAGGAGGAGAGCAGGAGGACAGTGGGGAGCCCCAGCAGTGAGAGCTGGAAGTGAGTCAGTGTCTGCTGCCAGGGCTCAAGCTGAGGAGAGAGAGAGACACAGCATGTGGAGAGAGAGACACAGCATGGGGAGAGAGAGACACAGCATGGAGAGAGAGAGACACAGCATGGGGAGAGAGAGACACAGCATGGGGAGAGAGAGACACAGCATGGGGAGAGAGAGACACAGCATGGGGAGAGAGACACAGCATGGGGAGAGAGACACAGCATGGGGAGAGAGGGACACAGCATGGGGAGAGAGAGACACAGCATGGGGAGAGAGAGAAACAGCATGGGGAGAGAGAGAAACAACATGGGGAGAGAGAGACACAGCATGGGGAGAGAGAGACACAGCATGGGGAGAGAGAGACACAGCATGGGGAGAGAGAGACAGCATGGGGAGAGAGAGACACAGCATGGGGAGAGAGACACAGCATGGGGATAGAGACACAGCATGGGGACAGAGACACAGCATGGGGACAGAGACACAGCATGGGGACAGAGACACAGCATGGGGACAGAGACACAGCATGGGGAGAGAGACACAGCATGGGGAGAGAGACACAGCATGGGGAGAGAGACAGACACACAGAGAGTGGGGGTGGGAGAGAGACAGAGAATGGGCGGGAGAGACATACAGAAAATGGGGGAGAGAGAGAGACAGAGAATGGGAGAGAGAGACAGAGAATGGGGAAGAGAGAGACAGAGAATGGGATGAGAGACAGAATCGGGGGGAGAGAGAAGGAATAGGGAGAGAGAGAGACACACAGAGCATTGAGAGAGACACACACACACAGAACATTGAGAGAGACACACACACACAGAACATTGAGAGAGAGACACACACACAGCATGGAGAGAGACAGAATGGGGAGAGAGAGACACAGCATGGGGGAGACAGAGACAGAATGGGGGGAGAGAGACACACAGCATGGAGAGAGAGACAAACACCGCATGGGGAGAGAGAGACAAACACAGCATGGGGAGAGAGAGACACAGCATGTGGAGAGAGAGACACAGTATGGGGAGAGAGAGACAGCATGGGGAGAGAGAGAGACACCGCATGGGGAGAGAGAGACACAGCATGGGGAGAGAGAGACACAGCATGGGGAGAGAGAGACACAGCATGGGGAGAGAGAGACACAGCATGGGGAGAGAGAGACACAGCATGGGGAGAGAGACACAGCATGGGGAGAGAGAGACACAGAATGGGGGGGAGAGACACAGCATGGGGAGAGAGACACAGCATGGGGAGAGAGGGACACAGCATGGGAGAGAGGGACACAGCATGGGGAGAGAGAGACACAGCATGGGGAGAGAGACACAGCATGGGGACAGAGGCAGACACACAGAGAGTGGGGGTGGGAGAGAGACACAGAGAATGGGGGGGAGAGACACACAGAAAATGGGAGAGAGAGAGACAGAGAATGGGGGGAGAGAGAGAGAGACAGAGAATGGGGGAGAGAAAGAGAGACAGAGAATGGGGGAGAGAGAGAGACGCAGAGAATGGGAGAGAGAGAGACAGAGAATGGGGAGAGAGAGAGACACACACAGAGAATAGGGGAGAGAGCGAGAGACACCGAGAATTTGGGGGAGAAAGAGACAGAGAATGGGGGGAGAAAGAGACAGAGAATGGGTGGGAGAAAGACAGAGAATGGGGGGAGAAAGACAGAGAATGGGGGGGGGGAGAAAGACAGAGAATGGAGGGAGATAGAGAGAATGGGGAGAAAGAGAGAATGGGGGGGAGAGAGACACACAGAATGGGGGGGGGAGAGAGAGACACACACATATAATGGGGGGGAAGAGAGAGACACAGATAATGGGGGGGAGAGACACACACAGATAATGGGGGGGAGAGAGAGAGACACACACAGATAATGGGGGGAGAGAGAGACTCAGAGAATAGGGGGAGAGAGACAGAGAATGGGGGGGAGAGAGACACACAGAGAATGGGGGAGGGAGAAACACACAGAGAATGGAGGGAGGGAGAGACACACAGAGAATGGGGGGAGAGGGAGACAGAGAATGGGGGAGAGAGACACAGAGAATGGGGGAGAGACACAGAGAATGGGGAGATAGACAGAATGGGAAGGGTGGAACGAGAATGTAGGGATGGGGAGAGAGAATGGAGGGATGTTGGGAAGAGAGAATGGAGGAATGGGGGAAAGAGAGAATGGAGGGATTGGGGGAAAGAGAATGGAGGGATTGGGGGAATAGAGAATGGGGGCATGGGGGGAAAGAGAGAATGGAGGGATAAGGGGGAAAGAGAGAATGGAGGGATAAGGGCGAAAGAGAGAATGGAGGGATGGGGGGAAAGAGAGAATGGAGGGATGGGGGGAAGTAGAGAATGGAGGGATGGGGGGAAAGAGAATAGAGGGATGAGGGGGAGGGGGAGAGGGAATGGAGGGATGGGGAGCGGAGAGAGAGAATGGAGGGATGGGGGGAGAGAGAATGGAGGGATGGGGGAGAGAGAATGGAGGGATGAGGGGAAAAGAGAATGGAGGGATGGGGGGGAAAGAGAATGGATGGATGGGGTAGAGAGAATGGAGGGATGGGGGGCTGAGAGAGAGAATGGAAGATGAGGGGGCGGAGAGAGAAAATGGAGAGATGGTGGAGAGAGAGAATGGAGGTATGGGGGGAGAGAGAGGATGGAGTGATGGGGAGGGAGAATGGAGGAATGGGGGAGAGAGAATGGAGGGATGGGGGGAGGGAGAGAATGGGAATGGGAGAGAGAATGGAGGGATGTGGGGGAGAGAGAATGGAGGGATGGGGAGAGAGAATGGGGTGTGTGTGTGTGAGAGAAGGGGAAACAGAGAGCGCGGAGAGACATAAAGGAGAAGGGGCGCAGTTGGTGATGTCATTTGTTTTCTAAATATTTTTTTTAATGTGTCCCGGTTTTTACTTTTGGTCACCCTAACTGGGAAACAACAGATGTCTTGAGCTGCATAAGGACTGCAGGCTGACAGCAAGACAAAGGGGACAAGATCTAACCCTGGATCCTGATATTGCCATAGCTCACAAAGATGCAGACCCAGGAGAGCAGAGAGGCCTTCCCCTACAGCTACAAGAAACAGATAGGGCTGGACTACATCTGTAGATATTCTCCAAAGCGGAGTAGGCTTTTCTTTTGCTTATTTTGACTGTTTTTTGCAGTGTTAAAGGAACAGGTGCAATAAAGCCTAATTTTAGTTTCACTTTAAACGGTCTCCAATGTGCACCTCTGCACACGTCTCTTACAAGCCCACTATGTGATTTCTCTTGCCATGGTGGCGTGGATGTGGTTATTCCGGGTACTACAGAGCACAAAACAAATGGGAGTTATTTTACCCTTCTCACAACAGCAATGCTCTGTTTATCCAGCTCGGCCTGTACACGGGCGCCGTATTCAGCGTGAATATCTGTGAAGTTCTTTATCTGAAAAGCAAAGAAGAGTCATTGTATCTGTGCCTGTGTCAGTCATTGTATCTGTGCCTGTGTCAGTCATTGTATCTGTGCCCGTGTCAGTCATTGTATCTGTGCCCGTGTCAGTCATTGTATCTGTGCCCAAGTCAGTCATTGTATCTGTGTCAGAGTAATTGTATCTGTGCCCGTGTCAGTCATTGTATCTGTGCCCGTGTCAGTCATTGTATCTGTGCCCATGTCAGTTATTGTATTTGTGCCCAAGTCAGTCATTGTATCTGTGTCAGAGTAATTGTATCTGTGCCCGTGTCAGAGTCATTGTATCTCTGCCCGTGTCAGTCATTGTATCTGTGCCCGTCATTGTATCTGTGCCCGTGTCAGAGTCATTGTATCTGTGCCCATGTCAGTCATTGTATCTGTGTCCGTGTCAGTCATTGTATCTGTGTCAGAGTCATTGTATCTGTGCCCATGTCAGAGTCATTGTATCTGTGTCCGTGTCAGTCATTGTATCTGTGTCCGTGTCAGTCATTGTATCTGTGCCCGTGTCAGTCATTGTATCTGTGCCTGTGTCAGTCATTGTATCTGTGCCTGTGTCAGTCATTGTATCTGTGCCCGTGTCAGTCATTGTATCTGTGTCCGTGTCAGAGTCATTGTATCTGTGCCCGTGTCAGTCATTGTATCTGTGCCCGTGTCAGTCATTGTATCTGTGCCCGTGTCAGTCATTGTATCTGTGCCCGTGTCAGTCATTGTATCTGTGCCCGTGTCAGTCATTGTATCTGTGCCCGTGTCAGTCATTGTATCTGTGCCCGTGTCAGAGTCATTGTATCTCTGCCCGTATCAGTCATTGTATCTGTGCCCGTCATAGTATCTGTGACCGTGTCAGTTATTGTATCTGTGCCCGTGTCAGTCATTGTATCTGTGCCTGTGTCAGTCATTGTATCTGTGCCCGTGTCAGTCATTGTATCTGTGCCCATGTCAGTCATTGTATCTGTGCCCATGTCAGTCATTGTATCTGTGTCAGAGTCATTGTATCTGTGCCCGTGTCAGAGTCATTGTATCTGTGTCCGTGTCAGTCATTGTATCTGTGCCTGTGTCAGTCATTGTATCTGTGCCCGTGTCAGTCATTGTATCTGTGCCCGTGTCAGTCATTGTATCTGTGCCCGTGTCAGAGTCATTGTATCTCTGCCCGTATCAGTCATTGTATCTGTGCCCGTCATAGTATCTGTGACCGTGTCAGTTATTGTATCTGTGCCCGTGTCAGTCATTGTATCTGTGCCTGTGTCAGTCATTGTATCTGTGCCCGTGTCAGTCATTGTATCTGTGCCCATGTCAGTCATTGTATCTGTGCCCATGTCAGTCATTGTATCTGTGTCAGAGTCATTGTATCTGTGCCCGTGTCAGAGTCATTGTATCTCTGCCCGTGTCAGTCATTGTATCTGTGCCCGTCATTGTATCTGTGCCCGTGTCAGAGTCATTGTATCTGTGCCCATGTCAGTCATTGTATCTGTGTCCGTGTCAGTCATTGTATCTGTGTCAGAGTCATTGTATCTGTGCCCATGTCAGAGTCATTGTATCTGTGCCCGTGTCAGTCATTGTATCTGTGCCCGTGTCAGTCATTGTATCTGTGCCCGTGTCAGTCATTGTATCTGTGCCTGTGTCAGTCATTGTATCTGTGCCTGTGTCAGAGTCATTGTATCTGTGCCTGTGTCAGAGTCATTGTATCTGTGTCCGTGTCAGAGTCATTGTATCTGTGCCTGTGTCAGTCATTGTATCTGTGCCTGTGTCAGAGTCATTGTATCTGTGCCTGTGCCAGTCATTGTATCTGTGCCCGTGTCAGTCATTGTATCTGTGCCCGTGTCAGTCATTGTATCTGTGCCCGTGTCAGTCATTGTATCTGTGCCTGTGTCAGTCATTATATCTGTGCCCGTGTCAGTCATTGTATCTGTGCCCGTGTCAGTCATTGTATCTGTGCCTGTGCCCTGCTGTGCCCATTATACCCTACCCCCCATGCTTGGCAATACTGAAATGTTCTTCCATCATGCCAATAAAGCTTATTTGATTTGATTTTGATAAGAGACCCCGATGCTCACGGCTTTTTTCTGGATGGACAGCTGTGCTCCCTTCAGGCTAGCTGCGATGTTCTCACACACTCTCTGCCGCTCCTCCGGGCTCAGAACGTTCAGGTAGAAATTCCGCACCTAGGGAGACGACAGCAAAGGAGCTGGAAATAACTGTGAGCTCTGCGGGGTAGCAATATCCACACCTCCCCCCCTACACCCCAACTCTCCAGCACTGTCAACAACACCACAATCTCACAGACACCCCAATCCCGCTGCCCACGGGTCATCTTTAACGCTGATCTCTCCTTCATTCATCCCAGTCACACGTGACTTGTTCCACGTACATAATGTTACTTTTTATAGCAGGTTACGGTTCACTTGCTCTCTGCCACGTACGTTATTTCAGGACAGAGCCACTGATTGCTGTGCGGGTTACTGATTAAATCCCCTGCTCAACTCCAGTTCTCAAGCCTCCCTCCCCCCCCCCCCCCAAACAGGCTAGGGTTTCAGGATGTCCCTGCTTCAGCACAGGTGACTCAATCTCAAATCTTGAACTGCACCAACTGTGCTGAAGCAGGGACTTAAACCCTGACCTGTTGGGGGGTGGGGGGGAGCTTGAGGACTGACGATGAGCCCCCTTGAGCTACACTATACGACCATTACAAGACTCGCTCATACAGGACACGCTTACTTATGGGAACGCCACTTATTCAGTCTTTCAGTCTTTGTGTGTATATATTTGGGATTTATATAGCCCAGATTTCAGCACATATACTGTAGGGGCACATATACTGTAGGGGCACATATACTGTAGGGGCACATATACTGTAGGGGCACATATACTGTAGGGGCACATATACTGTAGGGGCACATATACTGTAGGGGCACATATACTGTAGGGGCAGTATTGGGCGTCCTCCCCATTTTCCCCATTGTTTGGCACATATCGCTGGGCCGTTCACTTTAACCAGGGATGGGCAACTCCAGTCCTCAAGGGTCACCAACAGGTCCGGTATTAGGGATATCACGGCTTCAGCACAGCTGGCTCAATCAGTGGCTCGGTCATTGAATGAATCCCCTGTGCTAAAGCAGGAATATCCTGAAAACCTGTCCTGTTGGTGGCCTTTGAGGACTGGAGTGGGCCACCCCTGACTTAACCCGTTCCCTGCTGGGAGAGTCCAGCACAGCATTGCTTTGGGTTGCAGTCTGCATAGCAGTGAAGGGGCATAAGGCGCAACCTATGTATCAGCCCTGGCGGGTTGGCATGAGGTTGGCGTTATTAGAGAGCCTCACGGGGCCAGTTTCAGGGGCTTATTCCCAAATCCGTGCTAGCTGGAGAGAGAATGGGGGTTAGCATGAGATGCAGTCAGTGCTGCGAGTGACCCTGTTAACCCTTTGGTTTCCAGAGCGCAAGCACGTGAATGTCCAGAGAAATCCCCTGTAAGTTACCTGAGTCACATTATCTTCCTCCGTGTCCTCGTGCCTGGCCACGTCGCCACACGCCCTGTACACGGTCTCGTTAAACTCCTCAGAATCCTCCGGACCGCCGAAGCTGTTTGGATAATAGTTTACTGCGTTCCCTTCAGTAAGAAAGAAACACTTTGTGAGGTTTCCCCCCCGAGTAACAATGTATCAACTAAGGACAATAGCATCATGTTCCTCCCGCAAATAGCATAGTGTTAGGGATAATCATATGCAAATTATATGCAAATCACATGCAAATCAGTCATCACCATATCTTCTTCTAGCCACTAAAGTCCGTTAAGGTTATATCAGGGACAGGACGTTGTTATGTAAGTCAGGGGGGCTCAACTACAGTCCTCAAGCTACCCCCAACAGGTCAGGTTTTCAAGATATCCTTGCTTCAGCACAAGTGGCTAAACCAGTCCCTGCTTCATCACATGTGGCTCAATCAGTCAAAGACTGAGCCTCTGATTGAGCCATCTGTGCTGAAGCTGGGATGTCCTGAAAACCTGACCTGTTTGGGGGGCTTGAGTTGAGCCCCCCTGATTTAAGTCATCAGTAATCTTGCCGTTACCCCACGCAGCCGCTGAAATAGGGCTTTTGCAGGGTCTAGGTACGTGTAACGCCACCGATAGCCATCATTTCATTAACATCCCATTATTCCCCGTGACCGATGACGTCACCCGTCGCCACCCGCGAAAGTTATAATTTAAATTTCAGCGCCGCCGCTAGTGACAGGGTCATTGATTGGTTTACAGACAGTCACATGTGGCGACAGTCTGTAAAAAAGCAAATTTAACCCACTTCCAAATTTTTGGTCGCTCCGTCGCACTTACTATAAGCTCTGGCGATGGAGTCAATTGTTTTGTTTTGGAGCGAGGTCGCCATCGCGGGCACTATAAGCGCAGCCTTGGGTCCCTTTGCTGAGTTTGCCGCGTGTGACCTGCGCCTTGTTACTGTGTATCAGCATTGAACAATTACCTTGGTTGTTTCCCATGGCCATAAATCCATCTCTCGAAAAATTTGCCACTTTAGATTTGTGGGGAGAGTTTACAGGGATCTGGGTGTAATTGACTCCCAGGCGGTACCTCTGGGCATCGGGATACGCAAACAGGCGGCCCTGAAATACACAGCACAGCGCTTAGCCGGCAGAAGCAGGATTGTGCAAATGTGTTTTTGGACGGCCCTGGCCGTAATCTCGCCGATTCCTAACTAAATATTGTAACAGTGTTTGTTGCCAAAGTCCCCGGGATTCATTTTGTGACCTTACTCTGCGCCAACGGGTAAGTTTCAGGGTTTGACCATTTATTATGGATCAGTAGGGCTAAGAATATATATAACACTCACTGCTGGCCCAGCTGAGGGAGACCGGGTCAAACTAGCAGTAAATCAGAATCAAGCAGCAGAGAAGCCTTATATCTCACGATGTAATATATCTCCTGCCTCAACTGGTTAATCATTACTAGTTCCTATTGTCCTGTACTAGTTGCAGCTCCGGCTACTTTGCTTCACCACTTATGGTAGTGTAGAAAGATACATGACAGATAGGGCTGTACACCTCAATATTGTCTATCCCAGAACCTGTGTGTGTGTTACGCTCTGCCTGGTAACCCTATGTGTGTATGTATTACTCTCTGCCTGGTCACCCTATGTGTGTGTGTATTACTCTCTGCCTGGTCACCCTATGTATGTGTGTGTTACTCTCTGCCTGCTAACCCTATGTATGTGTGTATTACTCTCTGCCTGGTCACCCTATGTATGTGTGTGTTACTCTCTGCCTGGTAACCCTATGTATGTGTGTATTACTCTCTGCCTGGTCACCCTATGTATGTGTGTGTTACTCTCTGCCTGGTAACCCTATCTATGTGTGTATTACTCTCTGCCTGGTCACCCTATGTGTGTATGTATTACTCTCTGCCTGGTCACCCTATCTATGTGTGTATTACTCTCTGCCTGGTCACCCTATCTACAGTATGTGTGTATTACTCTCTGCCTGGTCACCCTATGTATGTGTGTGTTACTCTCTGCCTGGTCACCCTATGTATGTGTGTGTTACTCTCTGCCTGGTCACCCTATGTGTGTGTGTATTACTCTCTGCCTGGTCACCCTATGTGTGTGTGTATTACTCTCTGCCTGGTCACCCTATGTATGTGTGTATTACTCTCTGCCTGGTCACCCTATGCATGTCTGTATTACTCTCTGCCTGGTCACCCTATGTGTGTGTGTATTACTCTCTGCCTGGTCACCCTATGTGTGTGTGTATTACTCTCTGCCTGGTCACCCTATGTGTGTGTGTATTACTCTCTGCCTGGTCACCCTATGTGTGTGTATATTACTCTCTGCCTGGTCACCCTATGTGTGTGTGTATTACTCTCTGCCTGACCATATGTGTGTGTGTTACTCTCTGCCTGGTCACCCTATGCATGTCTGTATTACTCTCTGCCTGGTCACCCTATGTGTGTGTATTATTCTCTGCCTGGTCACCCTGTGTGTGTGTATTACTCTCTGCTTGGTCACACTATGTGTGTGTGTATTACTCTCTGCCTGGTCACCCTATCTATGTGTTTATTACACTCTGCCTGGTCACCCTATGTATGTGTGTATTACTCTCTGCCTGGTCACCATATGTGTGTGTGTATTACTCTCTGCCTGGTCACCCTATGTGTGTGTGTATTACTCTCTGCCTGGTCACCCTATGTGTGTGTGTGTATTACTCTCTGCCTGGTCACCCTATGTGTGTGTATATTACTCTCTGCCTGGTCACCCTATGTGTGTGTGTATTACTCTCTGCCTGGTCACCCTATGTGTGTGTATATTACTCTCTGCCTGGTCACCCTATGTGTGTGTGTATTATTCTCTGCCTGGTCACCCTGTGTGTGTGTGTATTACTCTCTGCTTGGTCACACTATGTGTGTGTGTATTACTCTCTGCCTGGTCACCCTATGTGTGTGTGTATTACTCTCTGCCTGGTCATCTTATGTGTGTGAATTTCTCTCTGCCTGGTCACCCTATGTGTGTGTGTGTTACTCTCTGCCTGGTCACCCTATGTGTGTGTGTATTACTCTGCCTGGTCACCCTATGTATGTGTGTATTACTCTCTGCCTGGTCACCCTACAGTATGTGTGTGTGTATTACTCTCTGCCTGGTCACCCTATGTATGTGTGTATTACTCTCTGCCTGGTCACCCTATGTATGTGTGTATTACTCTCTGCCTGGTCACCCTATGAAGTGTGTGTGTCTGTGTGTGTGTATTACTCTCTGCCTGGTCACCCTATGTGTGTGTATTACTCTCTGCCTGGTCACCCTGTGTATGTGTGTATTACTCTCTGCCTGGTCACCCTATGTATGTGTGTATTACTCTCTGCCTGGTCACCCTATGTAGTGTGTGTGTGTATTACTCTCTGCCTGATCACCCTATGTGTGTGTGTATTACTCTCTGCCTGGTCACCCTATGTGTGTGTGTATTACTCGCTGCCTGGTCACACTATGTGTGTGTGTGTGTGTGTTACTCTCTGCCTGGTCACCCTATGTGTGTGTGTGTGTGTGTATTACTCTCCGCCTGGTCACCCTATGTGTGTGTGTGTATTACTCTCTGCCTGGTCACCCTATGTGTGTTTGTGTATTAGTCTCTGCCTGGTCACCCTATGTATGTGTGTATTACTCTCTGCCTGGTCACCCTATGTGTGTGTGTGTGTGTGTGTGTTACTCTCTGCCTGGTCACCCTATGTGTGTGTGTTACTCTCTGCCTGGTCACCCTATGTATGTGTGTATTACTCTCTGCCTAGTCACCCTATGTGTGTGTGTATTACTCTCTGTCTGGCCACCCTATGTGTGTGTGTATTACTCTCTGCCTGGTCACCCTATGTGTGTGTGTATTACTCTCTGCCTGGTCACCCTGTGTGTGTATTACTCTCTGCCTGGTCACCCTATGTGTGTGTGTTACTCTCTGCCTGGTCACCCTATGTGTGTGTGTTACTCTCTGCCTGGTCACCCTATGTATGTGTGTATTACTCTCTGCCTGGTCACCCTATGTGTGTGTGTATTACTCTCTGCCTGGTCACTTTATGTGTGTGTGTATTACTCTCTGCCTGGTCACCCTATGTGTGTGTGTATTACTCTCTGCCTGGTCACCCTATGTGTGTGTGTATTACTCTCTGCCTGGTCACCCTATGTGTGTGTGTATTACTCTCTGCCTGGTCACCCTATGTGTGTGTGTATTACTCTCTGCCTGGTCACCCTATGTGTGTGTGTATTACTCTCTGCCTGGTCACCCTATGTATGTGTGTATTACTCTCTGCCTGGTCACCCTATGTGTGTGTGTGTATTACTCTCTGCCTGGTCACCCTATGTGTGTGTGTATTACTCTCTGCCTGGTCACCCTATGTATGTGTGTATTACTCTCTGCCTGGTCACCCTATGTATGTGTGTATTACTCTCTGCCAGGTCACCCTATGTATGTGTGTATTACTCTCTGCCTGGTCACCCTATGTAGTGTGTGTGTGTATTACTCTCTGCCTGATCACCCTATGTGTGTGTGTATTACTCTCTGCCTGCTCACTCTATGTATGTGTGTATTACTCTCTGCCTGGTCACCCTATGTATGTGTGTATTACTCTCTGCCTGGTCACCATATGTATGTGTGTATTACTCTCTGCCTGGTCACCCTATGTGTGTGTGTATTACTCTCTGCCTGGTCACCTTATGTGTGTGTGTTTATCTCTGTGCCTGGTCACTATATGTGTGTGTGTATTACTCTCTGCCTGGTCACCCTATGTAGTGTGTGTGTGCGTATTACTCTCTGCCTGGTCACCCTATGTATGTCTGTATTACTCTCTGCCTGGTCACCCTATGTGTGTGTGTATTACTCTCTGCCTGGTCACCCTATGTGTGTGTGTATTACTCTCTGCCTGGTCACCCTATGTATGTGTGTATTACTCTCTGCCTGGTCACCCTATGAGTGTGTGTGTATTACTCTCTGCCTGGTCACCATATGTATGTGTGTATTACACCTTGCCTGGTCACCCTATGTATGTGTGTATTACTCTCTGCCTGGTCACCCTATGTGTGTGTGTATTACTCTCTGCCTGGTCACCCTATGTGTGTGTGTATTAATCTCTGCCTGGTCACCCTATGTGTGTGTGTATTACTCTCTGCCTGGTCACCCTATGTATGTGTGTATTACTCTCTGCCTGGTCACCCTATGTGTGTGTGTATTACTCTCTGCCTGGTCACCCTATGTATGTGTGTATTACACTCTGCCTGGTCACCCTATGTATGTGTGTATTACTCTCTGCCTGGTCACCCTATGTGTGTGTGTATTACTCTCTGCCTGGTCACCCTATGTGTGTGTGTTACTCTCTGCCTGGTCACCCTATGTGTGTGTGTATAACTCTCTGCCTGGTCACCCTACAGTATGTGTGTGTGTGTTACTCTCTGCCTGGTCACCCTTTGTATGTGTGTATTACTCTCTGCCTGGTCACCCTATGTATGTGTGTATTACTCTCTGCCTGGTCACCCTATGTATGTGTGTGTTACTCTCTGCCTGGTCACCCTATGTGTGTGTGTATTACTCTCTGCCTGACCATATGTGTGTGTGTATTACTCTTTGCCTGGTCCTCTGGTTAGCACTGACCCCGCCCAATAGAACAGTAAAGAATTAAACGAGGTTAGCAGCCTACATGCAGCATTTTGTCAGGGCTGGTTTCGATTCCGGGGGGCATGTTTCTGGGTTCGAATGCCATCTGCTCCACCTCCGCAAAATAATTCACAGGGTTTCTGTCTAGGGTCAGTCTGCCCACAGGGATCAGAGGGAAATCCTCCAGGTACCAAATCTGTACAATGGGGAGCAGACAATATGTGTTATATTTAAGTAATAATCCCTGAAGAACAGGGCATTACTGGCCAATAATGCCCTGGCTGGAAGAGTTGAAGGCCCGAGGCGAAGCCGAGGGAATTTAACCCAGCCAGTACATTATTGGCCAGTAATGCCCTGTTCTGAGGGGATTATTACTATTATAGGCTAAATGTAGGCTTATTTCATAAATAATAGACACTTTTGTATAGTTAAATAGATTTTTTTATTAAAATAAAATGGTAAATACATGAAACCACCTCTATATGCTCTTACACTGCAGCTATCTATATCCACACACTGCCGCCTCCTCTGTGTACACACACACACACACACACACAGCAGCTCACACACAAAGTGCTGCTACACACACACACACACACATACACACACACATACACACACACACACACACAAAACAGTACACCACACACAACACAGTGCCTCTACACATATACACACACACTGGAGCTCTAGACACACAACACAGCACCTCCTCTACACTCACTACACAGCAGCTCTACACACACAGCAGCTCTACAAACACACACACAAACTCTGCTGCTACACACACATGCTACACCCATGAACACTGCTACTGACACACACACACACACACACACACACACACACACACACACACACACACACACACACACACACACACACACACACACACACACACACAGTAGCTCTATATACACACACACACACACACACATCAGCTCTACACTCACACAAGCTGCTGCTACACATACAACAGCACAACACACACACACTCCAGCCACAATAAAAAATGCAGCCACTTAATAAACTTTGCACTCCCCCCCCAGCTCTACAAACAACACAGCACCTCTACACCCCCCCCTCCCCACACACACACACACACACACACACACACACACACACACACACACACACACACACACACACACACACACACACACACACACACACACACACACACACACACACACACACACACACACTGCACCTCTATACACAACACACACTTCTTTGTAGTCTCTCTCTCTCCCCCTCCCCCCAATTCAACTGAATCTGCTCAGAAAATCTCAGTCAGCTCGGGAGGGGGGGGGGGGGGGGGAGTCAAACCGTGGCTGATACTTTTTGACCAATCCTCTGCCGTGTCTCAAAGCTTTTACTTAATTCAAACCAATCCCCTGCCCTGTCTCAGCTGTTCTGAAAGCTGATTGGCTGGAAATAAGCAGATTGCAAACTGTATTTTGCAAACTGCTGAAATTAAGGGCATTACTGTGGATAATGCCCGGAATTTTAACCAATTAGAGAGCAGGGTTTTCAATAATGCCCTGAATTTTACTGCTTTAGCCTATAATATTCATTAGTATACCGGCACATCTCATGTTATCATGATACACATTCATTACATTATTATACAGCACATCTCATGTTATCATGATACACATACTAAATACACATTCATTACATTATTATACCGGCACATCTCATGTTATCATGATACACATACTAAATACACATTCATTACATTATTATACAGCACATCTCATGTTATCATGATACACATACTAAATACACATTCATTACATTATTATACCGGCACATCTCATGTTATCATGATACACATACTAAATACACATTCATTACATTATTATACAGCACATCTGATGTTATCATGATACACATACTAAATACACATTCATTACATTATTATACAGCACATCTCATGTTATCATGATACACATACTAAATACACATTCATTACATTATTATACAGCACATCTCATGTTATCATGATGCACATACTAAATACACATTCATTACATTATTATACAGCACATCTCATGTTATCATGATGCACATACTAAATACACATTCATTACATTATTATACCGGCACATCTCATGTTATCATGATACACATACTAAATACACATTCATTACATTATTATACAGCACATCACATGTTATCATGATGCACATACTAAATACACATTCATTACATTATTATACAGCACATCTCATGTTATCATGATACACATACTAAATACACATTCATTACATTATTATACAGCACATCTCATGTTATCATGATACACATACTAAATACACATTCATTACATTATTATACAGCACATCTCATGTTATCATGATACACATACTAAATACACATTCATTACATTATTATACCGGCACATCTCATGTTATCATGATGCACATACTAAATACACATTCATTACATTATTATACCGGCACATCTCATGTTATCATGATGCACATACTAAATACACATTCATTACATTATTATACAGCACATCTCATGTTATCATGATACACATACTAAATACACATTCATTACATTATTATACCAGCACATCTCATGTTATCATGATGCACATACTAAATACACATTCATTACATTATTATACAGCACATCTCATGTTATCATGATGCACATACTAAATACACATTCATTACATTATTATACAGCACATCTCATGTTATCATGATGCACATACTAAATACACATTCATTACATTATTATACAGCACATCTCATGTTATCATGATGCACATACTAAATACACATTCATTACATTATTATACCGGCACATCTCATGTTATCATGATACACATACTAAATACACATTCATTACATTATTATACAGCACATCTCATGTTATCATGATGCACATACTAAATACATATTCATACATTATTATACAGCACATCTCATGTTATCATGATGCACATACTAAATACACATTCATTACATTATTATACCGGCACATCTCATGTTATCATGATACACATACTAAATACACATTCATTACATTATTATACAGCACATCTCATGTTATCATGATACACATACTAAATACACATTCATTACATTATTATACAGCACATCTCATGTTATCATGATGCACATACTAAATACACATTCATTACATTATTATACAGCACATCTCATGTTATCATGATACACATACTAAATACACATTCATTACATTATTATACAGCACATCTCATGTTATCATGATGCACATACTAAATACACATTCATTACATTATTATACAGCACATCTCATGTTATCATGATGCACATACTAAATACACATTATTACATTATTATACAGCACATCTCATGTTATCATGATACACATACTAAATACACATTCATTACATTATTATACAGCACATCTCATGTTATCATGATACACATACTAAATACACATTCATTACATTATTATACAGCACATCTCCTGTTATCATGATGCACATACTAAATACACATTCATTACATTATTATACTGGCACATCTCATGTTATCATGATGCACATACTAAATACACATTCATTACATTATTATACCGGCACATCTTATGTTATCATGATGCACATACTAAATACACATTCATTACATTATTATACAGCACATCTCATGTTATCATGATGCACATACTAAATACACATTCATTACATTATTATACCGGCACATCTCATGTTATCATGATGCACATACTAAATACACATTCATTACATTATTATACAGCACATCTCATGTTATCATGATGCACATACTAAATACACATTCATTACATTATTATACCGGCACATCTCATGTTATCATGATGCACATACTAAATACACATTCATTACATTATTATACAGCGCATCTCATGTTATCATGATGCACATACTAAATACACATTCATTACATTATTATACAGCGCATCTCATGTTATCATGATGCACATACTAAATACACATTCATTACATTATTATACAGCACATCTCATGTTATCATGATGCACATACTAAATACACATTCATTACATTATTATACAGCACATCTCATGTTATCATGATGCACATACTAAATACACATTCATTACATTATTATACAGCACATCTCATGTTATCATGATGCACATACTAAATACACATTCATTACATTATTATACAGCACATCTCATGTTATCATGATACACATACTAAATACACATTCATTACATTATTATACAGCACATCTCATGTTATCATGATGCACATACTAAATACACATTCATTACATTATTATACAGCACATCTCATGTTATCATGATGCACATACTAAATACACATTCATTACATTATTATACAGCACATCTCATGTTATCATGATGCACATACTAAATACACATTCATTACATTATTATACCGGCACATCTCATGTTATCATGATGCACATACTAAATACACATTCATTACATTATTATACAGCACATCTCATGTTATCATGATACACATACTAAATACACATTCATTACATTATTATACAGCACATCTCATGTTATCATGATGCACATACTATATACACATTCATTACATTATTATACCGGCACATCTCATGTTATCATGATGCACATACTAAATACACATTCATTACATTATTATACCGGCACATCTCATGTTATCATGATACACATACTAAATACACATTCATTACATTATTATACCGGCACATCTCATGTTATCATGATGCACATACTAAATACACATTCATTACATTATTATACAGCACATCTCATGTTATCATGATGCACATACTAAATACACATTCATTACATTATTATACAGCACATCTCATGTTATCATGATACACATACTAAATACACATTCATTACATTATTATACAGCACATCTCATGTTATCATGATACACATACTAAATACACATTCATTACATTATTATACCGGCACATCTCATGTTATCATGATACACATACTAAATACACATTCATTACATTATTATACCGGCACATCTCATGTTATCATGATGCACATACTAAATACACATTCATTACATTATTATACAGCACATCTCATGTTATCATGATACACATACTAAATACACATTCATTACATTATTATACAGCGCATCTCATGTTATCATGATACACATACTAAATACACATTCATTACATTATTATACAGCACATCTCATGTTATCATGATACACATACTAAATACACATTCATTACATTATTATACAGCACATCTCATGTTATCATGATACACATACTAAATACACATTCATTACATTATTATACAGCACATCTCATGTTATCATGATACACATACTAAATACACATTCATTACATTATTATACCGGCACATCTCATGTTATCATGATGCACATACTAAATACACATTCATTACATTATTATACCGGCACATCTCATGTTATCATGATGCACATACTAAATACACATTCATTACATTATTATACAGCACATCTCATGTTATCATGATACACATACTAAATACACATTCATTACATTATTATACCAGCACATCTCATGTTATCATGATGCACATACTAAATACACATTCATTACATTATTATACAGCACATCTCATGTTATCATGATGCACATACTAAATACACATTCATTACATTATTATACAGCACATCTCATGTTATCATGATGCACATACTAAATACACATTCATTACATTATTATACAGCACATCTCATGTTATCATGATGCACATACTAAATACACATTCATTACATTATTATACAGCACATCTCATGTTATCATGATGCACATACTAAATACATATTCATACATTATTATACAGCACATCTCATGTTATCATGATGCACATACTAAATACACATTCATTACATTATTATACCGGCACATCTCATGTTATCATGATACACATACTAAATACACATTCATTACATTATTATACAGCACATCTCATGTTATCATGATACACATACTAAATACACATTCATTACATTATTATACAGCACATCTCATGTTATCATGATGCACATACTAAATACACATTCATTACATTATTATACAGCACATCTCATGTTATCATGATGCACATACTAAATACACATTATTACATTATTATACAGCACATCTCATGTTATCATGATACACATACTAAATACACATTCATTACATTATTATACAGCACATCTCATGTTATCATGATACACATACTAAATACACATTCATTACATTATTATACAGCACATCTCCTGTTATCATGATGCACATACTAAATACACATTCATTACATTATTATACTGGCACATCTCATGTTATCATGATGCACATACTAAATACACATTCATTACATTATTATACCGGCACATCTTATGTTATCATGATGCACATACTAAATACACATTCATTACATTATTATACAGCACATCTCATGTTATCATGATGCACATACTAAATACACATTCATTACATTATTATACAGCACATCTCATGTTATCATGATGCACATACTAAATACACATTCATTACATTATTATACAGCACATCTCATGTTATCATGATGCACATACTAAATACACATTCATTACATTATTATACAGCACATCTCATGTTATCATGATGCACATACTAAATACACATTATTACATTATTATACCGGCACATCTCATGTTATCATGATGCACATACTAAATACACATTCATTACATTATTATACCGGCACATCTCATGTTATCATGATGCACATACTAAATACACATTCATTACATTATTATACAGCGCATCTCATGTTATCATGATGCACATAATAAATACACATTCATTACATTATTATACAGCGCATCTCATGTTATCATGATGCACATACTAAATACACATTCATTACATTATTATACCGGCACATCTCATGTTATCATGATGCACATACTAAATACACATTCATTACATTATTATACAGCACATCTCATGTTATCATGATGCACATACTAAATACACATTCATTACATTATTATACAGCACATCTCATGTTATCATGATGCACATACTAAATACACATTATTACATTATTATACCGGCACATCTCATGTTATCATGATGCACATACTAAATACACATTCATTACATTATTATACCGGCACATCTCATGTTATCATGATGCACATACTAAATACACATTCATTACATTATTATACAGCGCATCTCATGTTATCATGATGCACATACTAAATACACATTCATTACATTATTATACAGCGCATCTCATGTTATCATGATGCACATACTAAATACACATTCATTACATTATTATACAGCACATCTCATGTTATCATGATGCACATACTAAATACACATTCATTACATTATTATACAGCACATCTCATGTTATCATGATGCACATACTAAATACACATTCATTACATTATTATACAGCACATCTCATGTTATCATGATGCACATACTAAATACACATTCATTACATTATTATACAGCACATCTCATGTTATCATGATGCACATACTAAATACACATTCATTACATTATTATACCGGCACATCTCATGTTATCATGATGCACATACTAAATACACATTCATTACATTATTATACAGCACATCTCATGTTATCATGATACACATACTAAATACACATTCATTACATTATTATACAGCACATCTCATGTTATCATGATGCACATACTATATACACATTCATTACATTATTATACCGGCACATCTCATGTTATCATGATGCACATACTAAATACACATTCATTACATTATTATACCGGCACATCTCATGTTATCATGATACACATACTAAATACACATTCATTACATTATTATACCGGCACATCTCATGTTATCATGATGCACATACTAAATACACATTCATTACATTATTATACAGCACATCTCATGTTATCATGATGCACATACTAAATACACATTCATTACATTATTATACAGCACATCTCATGTTATCATGATACACATACTAAATACACATTCATTACATTATTATACAGCACATCTCATGTTATCATGATACACATACTAAATACACATTCATTACATTATTATACCGGCACATCTCATGTTATCATGATACACATACTAAATACACATTCATTACATTATTATACCGGCACATCTCATGTTATCATGATGCACATACTAAATACACATTCATTACATTATTATACAGCACATCTCATGTTATCATGATACACATACTAAATACACATTCATTACATTATTATACCGGCACATCTCATGTTATCATGATGCACATACTAAATACACATTCATTACATTATTATACAGCGCATCTCATGTTATCATGATACACATACTAAATACACATTCATTACATTATTATACAGCACATCTCATGTTATCATGATACACATACTAAATACACATTCATTACATTATTATACCGGCACATCCCATGTTATCATGATGCGCATACTATATACACATTCATTACATTATTATACAGCACATCTCATGTTATCATGATACACATACTAAATACACATTCATTACATTATTATACAGCACATCTCATGTTATCATGATACACATACTAAATACACATTCATTACATTATTATACAGCACATCTCATGTTATCATGATACACATACTAAATACACATTCATTACATTATTATACCGGCACATCTCATGTTATCATGATGCACATACTAAATACACATTAATTACATTATTATACAGCACATCTCATGTTATCATGATACACATACTAAATACACATTCATTACATTATTATACAGCACATCTCATGTTATCATGATACACATACTAAATACACATTCATTACATTATTATACAGCGCATCTCATGTTATCATGATGCACATACTAAATACACATTCATTACATTATTATACCGGCACATCTCATGTTATCATGATGCACATACTAAATACACATTCATTACATTATTATACCGGCACATCTCATGTTATCATGATGCACATACTAAATACACATTCATTACATTATTATACAGCACATCTCATGTTATCATGATGCACATACTAAATACACATTCATTACATTATTATACAGCACATCTCATGTTATCATGATGCACATACTAAATACACATTCATTACATTATTATACCGGCACATCTCATGTTATCATGATGCACATACTAAATACACATTCATTACATTATTATACCGGCACATCTCATGTTATCATGATGCACATACTAAATACACATTCATTACATTCTTATACAGCACATCTCATGTTATCATGATACACATACTAAATACACATTCATTACATTATTATACCGGCACATCTCATGTTATCATGATGCACATACTAAATACACATTCATTACATTATTATACCGGCACATCTCATGTTATCATGATACACATACTAAATACACATTCATTACATTATTATACAGCACATCTCATGTTATCATGATGCACATACTAAATACACATTCATTACATTATTATACAGCACATCTCATGTTATCATGATGCACATACTAAATACACATTCATTACATTATTATACAGCACATCTCATGTTATCATGATACACATACTAAATACACATTCATTACATTATTATACAGCACATCTCATGTTATCATGATGCACATACTAAATACACATTCATTACATTATTATACAGCACATCTCATGTTATCATGATGCACATACTAAATACACATTCATTACATTATTATACAGCACATCTCATGTTATCATGATGCACATACTAAATACACATTCATTACATTATTATACCGGCACATCTCATGTTATCATGATACACATACTAAATACACATTCATTACATTATTATACCGGCACATCTCATGTTATCATGATGCACATACTAAATACACATTCATTACATTATTATACAGCACATCTCATGTTATCATGATGCACATACTAAATACACATTCATTACATTATTATATCGGCACATCTCATGTTATCATGATGCACATACTAAATACACATTCATTACATTATTATACAGCACATCTCATGTTATCATGATGCACATACTAATACACATTCATTACATTATTATACCGGCACATCTCATGTTATCATGATGCACATACTAAATACACATTCATTACATTATTATACAGCACATCTCAATGTTATCATGATGCACATACTAAATACACATTCATTACATTATTATACAGCACATCTCATGTTATCATGATGCACATACTAAATACACATTCATTATATTATTATACAGCACATCTCATGTTATCATGATGCACATACTAAATACACATTCATTACATTATTATACAGCACATCTCATGTTATCATGATGCACATACTAAATACACATTCATTACATTATTATACAGCACATCTCATGTTATCATGATGCACATACTAAATACACATTCATTACATTATTATACAGCACATCTCATGTTATCATGATGCACATACTAAATACACATTCATTACATTATTATACAGCACATCTCATGTTATCATGATGCACATACTAAATACACATTCATTACATTATTATACAGCACATCTCATGTTATCATGATGCACATACTAAATACACATTCATTACATTATTATACAGCACATCTCATGTTATCATGATGCACATACTAAATACACATTCATTACATTATTATACAGCACATCTCATGTTATCATGATACACATACTAAATACACATTCATTACATTATTATACAGCACATCTCATGTTATCATGATGCACATACTAAATACACATTCATTACATTATTATACCGGCACATCTCATGTTATCATGATGCACATACTAAATACACATTCATTACATTATTATACAGCAGCATCTCATGTTATCATGATGCACATACTAAATACACATTCATTACATTATTATACAGCGCATCTCATGTTATCATGATGCACATACTAAATACACATTCATTACATTATTATACAGCACATCTCATGTTATCATGATACACATACTAAATACACATTCATTACATTATTATACAGCACATCTCATGTTATCATGATGCACATACTAAATACACATTCATTACATTATTATACAGCACATCTCATGTTATCATGATACACATACTAAATACACATTCATTACATTATTATACAGCACATCTCATGTTATCATGATGCACATACTAAATACACATTCATTACATTATTATACAGCACATCTCATGTTATCATGATACACATACTAAATACACATTCATTACATTATTATACAGCACATCTCATGTTATCATGATACACATACTAAATACACATTCATTACATTATTATACAGCACATCCCATGTTATCATGATACACATACTAAATACACATTCATTACATTATTATACCGGCACATCTCATGTTATCATGATGCACATACTAAATACACATTCATTACATTATTATACCGGCACATCTCATGTTATCATGATACACATACTAAATACACATTCATTACATTATTATACAGCACATCCCATGTTATCATGATACACATACTAAATACACATTCATTACATTATTATACAGCACATCTCATGTTATCATGATGCACATACTAAATACACATTCATTACATTATTATACAGCACATCTCATGTTATCATGATGCACATACTAAATACACATTCATTACATTATTATACAGCACATCTCATGTTATCATGATACACATACTAAATACACATTCATTACATTATTATACAGCACATCTCATGTTATCATGATACACATACTAAATACACATTCATTACATTATTATACAGCACATCTCATGTTATCATGATGCACATACTAAATACACATTCATTACATTATTATACAGCACATCTCATGTTATCATGATGCACATACTAAATACACATTCATTACATTATTATACAGCACATCTCATGTTATCATGATACACATACTAAATACACATTCATTACATTATTATACAGCACATCTCATGTTATCATGATGCACATACTAAATACACATTCATTACATTATTATACCGGCACATCTCATGTTATCATGATACACATACTAAATACACATTCATTACATTATTATACAGCACATCTCATGTTATCATGATACACATACTAAATACACATTCATTACATTATTATACCGGCACATCTCATGTTATCATGATACATATACTAAATACATATTCATTACATTATTATACCGGCACATCTCATGTTATCATGATGCACATACTAAATACACATTCATTACATTATTATACAGCACATCTCATGTTATCATGATGCACATACTAAATACACATTCATTACATTATTATACAGCACATCTCATGTTATCATGATGCACATACTAAATACACATTCATTATATTATTATACCGGCACATCTCATGTTATCATGATGCACATACTAAATACACATTCATTACATTATTATACAGCACATCTCATGTTATCATGATACACATACTAAATACACATTCATTACATTATTATACCGGCACATCTCATGTTATCATGATACACATACTAAATACACATTCATTACATTATTATACCGGCACATCTCATGTTATCATGATACACATACTAAATACACATTCATTACATTATTATACAGCACATCTCATGTTATCATGATACACATACTAAATACACATTCATTACATTATTATACCGGCACATCTCATGTTATCATGATGCACATACTAAATACACATTCATTACATTATTATACAGCACATCTCATGTTATCATGATGCACATACTATATACACATTCATTACATTATTAAATAAACATTACATACAAATACATTCCATATATATATATATACTAGCTGAGAGACCCGGCGTTGCCCGGGATGTAAATGCGTAATAGGTAGTATTATTTATAAATTGTGGAACAATAGGTGACTGTTTGTTGTAAAGGTTGGATAATAATATTGAAAAGAAAGATGGAAGAAAATGTAATACGATGTTGTATAAAAATGGTTTATTGTAACCACACCACAGTACAATGTATATTTTGGTGCCATAAGTGATGTAAAAATCTGAGTCGTGTGTCCTGCTAGGGTGTGAGGCGGCGGGTGGCGCGTGGGTTGTGAGTGCTGTGTGCGAGTGGGGGTCCTGCTAGGGTGTGAGGCGGCGGGTGGTGCGTGGGTTGTGAGTGCTGTCTGTGAGTGGGGGTCCTGCTAGGGTGTGAGGCGGCGGGTGGCGCGTGGGTTGTGAGTGCTGTCTGTGAGTGGGGGTCCTGCAAGGGTGTGAGGCGGCGGCTGGCGCGTGGGTTGTGAGTGCTGTCTGTGAGTGGGGGTCCTGCTAGGGTGTGAGGCGGTGGGTCAGTGATGTCAGGGGGTAGGGGCGGGAGGCAGCAGGTGTGTGTGGCGGCAGGTATGTGTCGAGTGTAGCGGTGTCTGTTGAGTGCGTGCAGCGGCTGTGAGGCGGTGGATGAAAGGCAGAGGCGGCCGGAGTAAGGGCGGGTGAAAGGCAGAGGCGGGGGTGGGGAGGCGGTAAGGCGGGCATGAAGGCGAAGGGCGGCGGGAAGGGGAGGAGGGGGTGGAGGAGGGGGGCAAGGGGTGGAGGAGGGGGGCAAGGGGTGGAGGAGGGGGGCAAGGGGTGGAGGAGGGGGGAAGGGTTAGAGGAGGGGGGGGGGAAGGGTTAGAGGAGGGGGGGGGAAGGGTTAGAGGAGGGGGGGGAAGGGTTAGAGGAGGGGGGGGGAAGGGTTAGAGGAGGGGGGGAAGGGTTAGAGGAGGGGGGGAAGGGAGGGGGGGAAGGGTTAGAGGAGGGGGGGAAGGGTTAGAGGAGGGGGTGGAAGTGTGGGAGGGGAAAGGGTAAAAAGAGGTGGAGGGGGGGGGAAGAGGAGCGGAGGGGGGTGTGGAAAGGGGAGCGGAGGGGGGGTGAAGGGGAGCGGAGGGGGGGAAGGGGAGCGGGGGGGGAAGGGGAGCGGGGGGGAAGGGGAGCGGGGGGGGGGAAGGGGAGCGGGGGGGGAAAGGGGGGGAGGGGAGAAGTGGTGGGAAGGGGGAGGAGGGGGGAGGTGGTGGAAAGGGGGAGAAGGGGGGAGGTGGTGGGAAGGGGGAGAAGGGGGGAGGTGTTGGGAAGGGGGGAGGTGGTGGGAAGGAGGAGGAGGGGGAAGGTGGTGGAAAGGGAGAGAAGGGGGGATGTGGTGGGAAGGGGGAGGAGGGGGAAGGTGGTGGGAAGGGGGAGGAGGGGGAAGGTGGTGGGAAGGGGGGGAGGTGGTGGGAAGGGGGGAGGGTGGAGGTGGTGGGAAGGGGGGGAGGTGGTGGGAAGGGGGGGGAGGTGGTGGGAAGGGGGGGGAGGTGGTGGGAAGGGGGGGGAGGTGGTGGGAAGGGGGGGGAGGTGGTGGGAAGGGGGGGGAGGTGGTTGGAAGGGGGGGAGGTGGTGGAAAGGGGGGGGGGGGGAAGGGGGGAGGGGTGAGGTGGTGGGAAGGGGGAGGAGGTGGGAAGGCGGGGGGTGGGAGGCGGAGGGAAGGCGGGGGGTGGGAGGCGGTGGGAAGGGGGGTGGGAGGCGGTGGGAAGGGGGGGGGAGGCGGTGGGAAGGGGGGGTGAAGGGGAGGTGAAGGGAGGGTGAAGGGGGGGGAGTGGAAGGGAGGTAAAGGGGGGGGGTGGAAGGGAGGTGAAGGGGGGGGGTGGAAGGGAGGTGAAGGGGGGGGGGGGTGGAAGGGAGGTGAAGGAGGGGAGGTGAAGGGGAGGTGGTGAAGGGGGGGGTGAAGGGGGGGTGGAGGGGGGGGAGGTAAATGGGGAGGTGAGGGGGGGGAGGTAAATGGGGAGGTGAAGGGGGGTGGAAGGGAGAAGTGGAGTGAGGGGAGGTGAAAGGGAGTGAGGGGAGGTGATGGGGGGTGAGGGGTGGTGAAGGCCGCTCACTCACCCGTCCGGCAGGTCCCACGTGGATCTGAGGCGGGAGGCAGCGTGTTGTGGCCGCTCTCCCGCTGTGTCCCGGGCGCTCGCTCGCTCCCCCGCTGACTGTAGCGGCGCCGGGGGGGGGGGGTATCGGGGAGACACTGACACTGGAGGGGAGGTGGAGGGGAGGTGAAGGGGGGGTGGAGGGGAGGTGAAGGCCGCTCACTCACCCATCCGGCAGGTCCCACGTGGATCTGAGGCGAGAGGCAGCGTGTTGTGGCCGCTCCCCCGCTGTGTCCCGGGCGCCACCATCTTGGGCACTCGGCGCCGCGAGGCAGCCTGCCTGGCCACTGGCTGTTCCCCCGCCCGGGGAGGGGTGAGTTGTAGCGCCGGGGAGGGGGGGGCATGTATATGTGTGGGGGGGGAGGTGGGAGATATAGAGGGGGGGTCTCGCACGGCCGCTGACACTGGGTGGGGGGGGGCGCTGAAGGGGTAATAATAGTGTGTGTGTCCCGCTGAATGTAGCGGCGCCGGGGGAGGGGGGGGTCGGGGTGAAAGCGCGGGAGACACGGGGAGAGGAGGAGGTGCGCGCGGTTGCTGCTAACTGTGAGCCCCGCTAATGTATGTAACAGTGTGTGTGTGTGTGTGTGTGTGTGTGTGTGTGTGTGTGTGTGTGTGTCACTGTGTGTGTGTGTGTCACTGTGTGTGTGTCTGTCATTGTGTGTGTGTGTCCCTGTGTGTGTGTGTGTGTGTCCCTGTGTGTGTGTGTGTCCCTGTGTGTGTGTCCCTGTGTGTGTGTGTCCCTGTGTGTCCTTTGGCCCGTCACTCCGCCTCAGGCCAATGAGAGGTGTGCGGGGGCGGGCCAAGGGACCAATCAGATTTCCCCTAGGGACACCGGACATCCAGGCAGGCAGGCAGGCAGGCAAACATACAGTGCTTTCACTAATATAGTATAATATATATATATATATATATATATATATATATATCCAATAATGAATATCACTTGTGTTCACATTCACATGTCTTAGACAGGTCTGCACCCCTGCCTTTCAACCATTATTACCAAGCATACAGTGCTCCCACTGCAGCAAGGGATTCTGGGAAATGACATGCAAATGAGCAGACAAATTGGCAAATGGGCTCCATGTGAATGGATATTCCAGGCAAAAGGTGACACATGGTGTTCTCATTTGCATGTAATTTCCCAGAATCCCTTGCTACAGTGGGAGCACTGTTTGCTAGGTGATAATGGTTGAAAGGCAGGGTTGCAGACCTGTCCAAGACATGTGAATGTGCTCACAAGTGATATTATTTATTGTCTATATGCTGACACACACACACACACACACACACACACACACACACACACACACACACACACACACACACACACACACACACACACACACACTGCTCTACGCATCTTTCCATGATGTCCTAGTAAAGGAGAAGGTTCTTCTATTTATTAACGCGCAGTTCTGGGTAATTTTACGTCCAATTGTTTTCTTCCGCATTTTAATATTTTATCATTTTTTAAAGACACCTCCCCCGAATAATCCAATTTACAGATCCCAATGTATATACATTTCAGTAAGGAGGTTTAATATATAACCGCCGGTCCAGCCGCGCCTGGAGCTTCAGTGCCTCCCCCTCACTTACCTTGGTGATGTCGAAGGGGTTATAGGGCAGCTTCTCGGCTTGTTCGAAGGTCATGACCTGAATGGACAAAGTCCAGGATGGAAAGCTGCCTTTGGCGATAGCGTCAAACAGATCTCGCAGGGCGTAGTCAGGGTTACTGGCGGCCAGAGATTGTGCTTTCTCTGGGGAAAGGTTTTTTATTCCTTGGTTTGTCTGTAGAGATCAGAGAGGAACAGTGGATTGGTCATACAGCTTTATTTTCAGATAGATGCTCGGTCAGACAGCTTGTCGTTTCGATGGACTACATAATCCTAATGTTTTGTTATTAAATAAATAAATGACCCGATCTTTTCTAATTAGCCCTGATATGCAGAAAGTCAGAGTGCTCCCAGAAAGGGGTTTGGAGTTTGGTGTAGGAGACAGCAGGAGATAATCTGGGGAAGAAACCGACATTCGGCCTCATTGAGTTCTCCTAGAGATCAGTAAGTCCCCCCCGTCTTTCCCCAGAACTCCTTTAGGATAGAAATCTGTAACCCAGACTACATCTCAGTGAGACACATGGGCAGGAATGTTCTGCCAGGATTGCACCTCAGAGGTGGCTGCATTACAGTATAAGGCGCTCTGGATATAAAACACCCTATGTCAGCACAAGGTTTTCCTTTCTGGACTGAAACCTTGAGCCCGTTTATGACAGTAAAATTCCCACTGAGCGCAAGACCTTGTAGTGGAATTTGCAGTATACAGCTTTCCCTGCAGCATTCACTAGTTTGAATGTGTGGTTTCCAAATCCGTGCATGTGCCGAAATCCATCAGGGATCCCGCGATCAGTGAACAAGTGCGTGACCTAAAGGGGACAGGACGGGAACACGTTACCAATGTATGATGTAACCCCATTAATGCTGGTCTCATAGTAATGCTATACTGATACATAATGTAACCTTCACTCTCAGTCCCACTCACATTCCCGCCCCAGGAATCCAGTCCGTGAGATAGATACCTTTGTATCACATGTAAGAGGCAGGTGTAATACCTTTTACTGGTTCAACTAGAGAGTGCTTCATAGCTGTTACAGTGTGTGCAGCACTTTCCTAACCTCACACGTCTCTTCGTCACATGTACAGAGCTTTTCAAACCTCACAGGCCTCTTCTTCACATGTACAGAGCTTTCCAAACCTCACAGGTCTCTTCTTCACATGTACAGAGCTTTTCAAACCTCACAGGTCTCTTCTTCACATGTACAGAGCTTTCCCAACCTCACAGGTCTTTTCATCATATGAATTTACAGGGTAGGTCCAAAGAGGGGGACCTGAATAGATCTTAGTGTATATAGTGCACTCTGTGGAAAAAATGTGTATAGGACCGATAGTCCAAAAGATAATCCACAAGGGGGGTGATCACTGATGTATGCTCAGACAAACACAGCTCCACAAGGGGTAATAACTGACGTATGCTCAGACACACACATCTCCACAAGGGGGTGATGTATGCGCAGACACACACAGCTCCATAAGGGGGGTGATCACTGATGTATGCTCAGACACACACAGCTCCACAAGGGGGTTGATCACTGATGTATGCTCAAAAACAAACAGCTCCATAAGGGGGTGATCAGTGATGTATGCTAAGACACACAGCTCCACAAGGGGGGTGATCACTGATGTATGCGCAGACACACAGCTCCACAAGGGGGGTGATCACTGATGTATGCTCAGACACAAACAGCTCCACAAGGGGGGTGATCACTGATGTATGTGCAGACACACACAGCTCCACAAGGGGGGTGATCACTGATGTATGCTCAGACACACAGCTCCACAAGGGGGGTGATCACTGATGTATGCTCAGACACACACAGATCCACAAGGGGGGGGGGGGTGGGGGGTGATCACTGATGTATACTCAGACACACACAGCTCCACAAGGGGGGTGATCACTGATGTATGCTCAGACACACACAGATCCACAAGGGGGGGGGGGGGTGATCACTGATGTATACTCAGACACACACAGCTCCACAAGGGGGGTGATCACTGATGTATACTCAGACAAGCCCAGCTCCACAAGGGAGGTGATCACTGATGTATGCTCAGACACACACAGATCCACAAAGCGGGTGATCACTGATGTATACTCAGACACACACATCTCCACAAGGGGGGTGATGTTTGCTCAGATACACACAGCTCCACAAGGGGGGTGATCACTGATGTATGCTCAGACACACAGCTCCACAAGGGGGTGATCACTGATGTATGCTCAGACACACAGCTCCACAAGGGGGGTGATCACTGATGTATGCTCAGACACAGCTCCACAAGGGGGGTGATCACTGATGTATGCTCAGACACACACAGCTCCACAAGGAGGGGTGATCACTGATGTATGCTCAAACACACACAGCTCCACAAGGGGGGTTGATCACTGATGTATGCGCAGACACACACAGCTCCACAAGGGGGGGTGATCACTGATGTATGCTCAGACACACACAGCTCCACAAGGGGGGTTGATCATTGATGTATGCGCAGACACACACAGCTCCACAAGGGGGGGGGCTGATCACTGATGTATGTGCAGACACACACAGCTCCACAAGGGGGGTGATCACTGATGTATGCTCAGTCACACACAGCTCCATAAGGGGGGTGATCACTGATGTATGCTCAGACACACACAGCTCCACAAGGGGGGTGATCACTGATGTATGCTGAGACACACACAGCTTCACAAGGGGGGTGATCACTGATGTATGCTCAGACACACACAGCTCCATAAGGGGGGTGATCACTGATGTATGCTCAGACACACACAGATCCACAAGGTGGGGTGATCACTGATGTATGCTCAGACACACACAGCTCCACAAGGGGGGTTGATCACTGATGTATGCGCAGACACACACAGCTCCACAAGGGGGGGTGATCACTGATGTATGTGCAGACACACACAGCTCCACAAGGGGGTGATTACTGATGTATGCTCAGTCACACACAGCTCCATAAGGGGGGTGATCACTGATGTATGCTCAGACACACACAGATTCACAAGGGGGGGTGATCACTGATGTATACTCAGGCACACACAGCTCCACAAGTGGGGGGATCACTGATGTATGCTCAGACACACACCGCTCCATATGGGGGGTGATCACTGATGTATGCTCAGACACACAGCTCCACAAGGGGGGTGATCACTGATGTATGCTCAGACACACACAGCTCCATAAGCGGGTTGATCACTGATGTATGCGCAGACACACAGCTCCACAAGGGGGGTGATCACTGATGTATGCTCAGACACACACAGCTCCACAAGGGGGGTGATCACTGATGTATGCTCAGACACACAGCTCCACAAGGGGGGTGATCACTGATGTATACTCAGACACACACAGATCCACAAGGTGGGGTGATCACTGATGTATACTCAGACAAGCACAGCTCCACAAGTGAGGTGATCACTGATGTATGCTCAGACACACACAGATCCACAAAGGGGGTGATCACTGATGTATACTCAGACACACACATCTCCACAAGGGGGGTGATGTTTGCTCAGATACACACAGCTCCACAAGGGGGGTGATCACTGATGTATGCTCAGACACACAGCTCCACAAGGGGGTGATCACTGATGTATGCTCAGACACACAGCTCCACAAGGGGGGTGATCACTGATGTATGCTCAGACACAGCTCCACAAGGGGGGTGATCACTGATGTATGCTCAGACACACACAGCTCCACAAGGAGGGGTGATCACTGATGTATGCTCAAACACACACAGCTCCACAAGGGGGGTTGATCACTGATGTATGCGCAGACACACACAGCTCCACAAGGGGGGGGTGATCACTGATGTATGCTCAGACACACACAGCTCCACAAGGGGGTTGATCATTGATGTATGCGCAGACACACACAGCTCCACAAGGGGGGGGCTGATCACTGATGTATGCTCAGACACACACAGCTCCATAAGGGGGGTGATCACTGATGTATGCTCAGACAAACACAGATCCACAAGGTGGGGTGATCACTGATGTATGCTCAGACACACACAGCTCCACAAGGGGGGTTGATCACTGATGTATGCGCAGACACACACAGCTCCACAAGGGGGGGTGATCACTGATGTATGTGCAGACACACACAGCTCCACAAGGGGGTGATTACTGATGTATGCTCAGTCACACACAGCTCCATAAGGGGGGTGATCACTGATGTATGCTCAGACACACACAGATTCACAAGGGGGGGTGATCACTGATGTATACTCAGGCACACACAGCTCCACAAGGGGGGGTGATCACTGATGTATGCTCAGACACACACCGCTCCATATGGGGGGTGATCACTGATGTATGCTCAGACACACAGCTCACAAGGGGGGTGATCACTGATGTATGCTCAGACACACACAGCTCCATAAGCGGGTTGATCACTGATGTATGCGCAGACACACAGCTCCACAAGGGGGGTGATCACTGATGTATGCTCAGACACACACAGCTCCACAAGGGGGGTGATCACTGATGTATGCTCAGACACACAGCTCCACAAGGGGGGTGATCACTGATGTATACTCAGACACACACAGATCCACAAGGTGGGGTGATCACTGATGTATGCTCAGACACACACAGCTCCACAAGGGGGTGATCACTGATGTATACTCAGACAAGCACAGCTCCACAAGTGAGGTGATCACTGATGTATGCTCAGACACACACAGATCCACAAAGGGGTGATCACTGATGTATACTCAGACACACACATCTCCACAAGGGGGGTGATGTTTGCTCAGATACACACAGCTCCACAAGGGGGGTGATCACTGATGTATGCTCAGACACACAGCTCACAAGGGGGTGATCACTGATGTATGCTCAGACACACAGCTCCACAAGGGGGGTGATCACTGATGTATGCTCAGACACAGCTCCACAAGGGGGGTGATCACTGATGTATGCTCAGACACACACAGCTCCACAAGGAGGGGTGATCACTGATGTATGCTCAAACACACACAGCTCCACAAGGGGGGTTGATCACTGATGTATGCGCAGACACACACAGCTCCACAAGGGGGGGTGATCACTGATGTATGCTCAGACACACACAGCTCCACAAGGGGGGTTGATCATTGATGTATGCGCAGACACACACAGCTCCACAAGGGGGGGGGTGATCACTGATATATGTGCAGACACACACAGCTCCACAAGGGGGGTGATCACTGATGTATGCTCAGACAAGCACAGCTCCACAAGTGAGGTGATCACTGATGTATGCTCAGACACACACAGATCCACAAAGGGGTGATCACTGATGTATACTCAGACACACACATCTCCACAAGGGGGGTGATGTTTGCTCAGATACACACAGCTCCACAAGGGGGGTGATCACTGATGTATGCTCAGACACACAGCTCCACAAGGGGGTGATCACTGATGTATGCTCAGACACACAGCTCCACAAGGGGGGTGATCACTGATGTATGCTCAGACACAGCTCCACAAGGGGGGTGATCACTGATGTATGCTCAGACACACACAGCTCCACAAGGAGGGGTGATCACTGATGTATGCTCAAACACACACAGCTCCACAAGGGGGGTTGATCACTGATGTATGCGCAGACACACACAGCTCCACAAGGGGGGGTGATCACTGATGTATGCTCAGACACACACAGCTCCACAAGGGGGGTTGATCATTGATGTATGCGCAGACACACACAGCTCCACAAGGGGGGGGTGATCACTGATGTATGTGCAGACACACACAGCTCCACAAGGGGGTGATCACTGATGTATGCTCAGTCACACACAGCTCCATAAGGGGGGTGATCACTGATGTATGCTCAGACACACACAGCTCCACAAGGGGGGTGATCACTGATGTATGCTGAGACACACACAGCTTCACAAGGGGGGTGATCACTGATGTATGCTCAGACACACACAGCTCCATAAGGGGGGTGATCACTGATGTATGCTCAGACACACACAGATCCACAAGGTGGGTGATCACTGATGTATGCTCAGACACACACAGCTCCACAAGGGGGGTTGATCACTGATGTATGCGCAGACACACACAGCTCCACAAGGGGGGTGATCACTGATGTATGTGCAGACACACACAGCTCCACAAGGGGGTGATTACTGATGTATGCTCAGTCACACACAGCTCCATAAGGGGGTGATCACTGATGTATGCTCAGACACACACAGATCCACAAGGGGGGGTGATCACTGATGTATACTCAGGCACACACAGCTCCACAAGGGGGGTGATCACTGATGTATGCTCAGACACACACCGCTCCATATGGGGGTGATCACTGATGTATGCTCAGACACACAGCTCCACAAGGGGGGTGATCACTGATGTATGCTCAGACACACACAGCTCCATAAGCGGGTTGATCACTGATGTATGCGCAGACACACAGCTCCACAAGGGGGGTGATCACTGATGTATGCTCAGACACACACAGCTCCACAAGGGGGGTGATCACTGATGTATGCTCAGACACACAGCTCCACAAGGGGGGTGATCACTGATGGATATTCAGACACACACAGATCCACAAGGTGGGGTGATCACTGATGTATGCTCAGACACACACAGCTCCACAAGGGGGTGATTACTGATGTATGCTCAGTCACACACAGCTCCATAAGGGGGGTGATCACTGATGTATGCTCAGACACACACAGATCCACAAGGGGGGGTGATCACTGATGTATACTCAGGCACACACAGCTCCACAAGGGGGGTGATCACTGATGTATGCTCAGACACACACCGCTCCATATGGGGGGTGATCACTGATGTATGCTCAGACACACAGCTCCACAAGGGGGGTGATCACTGATGTATGCTCAGACACACACAGCTCCATAAGCGGGTTGATCACTGATGTATGCGCAGACACACAGCTCCACAAGGGGGGTGATCACTGATGTATGCTCAGACACACACAGCTCCACAAGGGGGTGATCACTGATGTATGCTCAGACACACAGCTCCACAAGGGGGGTGATCACTGATGTATATTCAGACACACACAGATCCACAAGGTGGGGTGATCACTGATGTATGCTCAGACACACACAGCTCCACAAGGGGGGTTGATCACTGATGTATGCGCAGACACACACAGCTCCACAAGGGGGGGGTGATCACTGATGTATGCTGAGACACACAGCTTCACAAGGGGGGTGATCACTGATGTATGCTGAGACACACACAGCTTCACAAGGGGGGTGATCACTGATGTATGCTCAGACACACACAGCTCCATAAGGGGGGTGATCACTGATGTATGCGCAGACACACACAGCTCCACAAGGGGGGGTGATCACTGATGTATGTGCAGACACACACAGCTCCACAAGGGGGTGATCACTGATGTATGCTCAGTCACACACAGCTCCATAAGGAGGGTGATCACTGATGTATGCTCAGACACACACAGCTCCACAAGGGGGTGATCACTGATGTATGCTGAGACACACACAGCTTCACAAGGGGGGTGATCACTGATGTATGCTCAGACACACACAGCTCCATAAGGGGGGTGATCACTGATGTATGCTCAGACACACACAGATCCACAAGGGGGGGTGATCACTGGTGTATACTCAGGCACACACAGCTCCACAAGGGGGTGATCACTGATGTATGCTCAGACACACAGCTCCACAAGGGGGTGATCACTGATGTATGCTCAGACACACACAGCTCCATAAGGGGGTTGATCACTGATGTATGCGCAGACACACAGCTCCACAAGGGGGGTGATCACTGATGTATGCTCAGACACACACAGCTCCACAAGGGGGGTGATCACTGATGTATGCTCAGACACACAGCTCCACAAGGGGGGTGATCACTGATGTATACTCAGACACACAGCTCCACAAGGGGGGTGATCACTGATGTATGCGCAGACACACACAGCTCCACAAGGGGGTGATCACTGATGTATGCGCAGGCACACAAAGCTCCACAAGGGGGGTGATCACTGATGTATGCTCAGACACACAGCTCCACAAGGGGGGTGATCACTGATGGATGCGCAGACACACACAGCTCCACAAGGGGGGTGATCACTGATGTATGCTCAGACACACACAGCTCCACAAAGGGGGTGATCACTGATGTATTCGCAGACACACAAAGCTCCACAAGGGGGGTGATCACTGATGTATGCTCAGACACACAGCTCCACAAGGGGGGTGATCACTGATGTATGCTCAGACACACACAGCTCCACAAGGGGGGTGATCACTGATGTATGCTCAGACACACACAGCTCCACAAGGGGTTGATCACTGATGTATGCGCAGACACACACAGCTCCACAAGGGGGGTGATCACTGATGTATGCTCAGACACACACAGCTCCACAAGGGGGGGTGATCACTGATGTATGCTCAGACACACACAGCTCACAAGGGGGGTGATCACTGATGTATGCTCAGACACACACAGCTCCAAAGGGGGGTGATCATTGATGTATTCGCAGACACACACAGCTCCACAAGGGGGGTGATCACTGATGTATGCTAAGACACACACAGCTCCACAAGGGGGGGTGATCACTGATGTATACTCAAACACACACAGCTCCACAAGGGGGTGATCACTGATGTATTCTAAGACACACAGCTCCACAAGGGGGGTGATCACTGATGTATTCGCAGACACACGCAGCTCCACAAGGGGGGTGATCACTGATGTATGCTCAGACACACACAGCTCCACAAGGGGGGTGATCACTGATGTATTCACAGACACACACAGCTCCACAGGGGGGGTGATCACTGATGTATGCTCAGACACACACAGCTCCAGAAAGGGGGTGATCACTGATGTATGCTCAGACACACACAGCTCCACAAGGAGGGTAATCACTGATGTATTCGCAGACACACACAGCTCCACAGGGGGGTGATCACTGATGTATGCTCAGACACACATAGCTCCACAAGGGGGGGTGATCACTGATGTATGCTCAGACACACACAGCTCCACAAGGGGGGTGATCACTGATGTATGCTCAGACACACACAGCTCCACAAGGGGGGTGATCACTTATGTATGCTCAGACACACAGCTCCACAAGGGGGGTGATCACTGATGTATGCGCAGACACACACAGATGTCCACTCAGGACTAAAATAAAAAACAGTAACATTTTAATAACATCATAATAAACTACAGTGTATTGTGAACAAAAGTTAAAATCCTCCGTGTGACGGCGCTCTAAGATGGAAGTGACTGGTGGGTACTCGTGTACATGCGATATAGTGCTTGCCTACATGGGACTGCACATATGTATGTCCCTCCCTCCTTGCCCTTTGCCCACCCCTCCCTGCCCTTTGCCCATCCCTTCCCTACCTGCCCTTTGCC
>NC_134494.1:45562668-45612050 GCF_040206685.1 Ascaphus truei
CTGTGCCTGTGTGTCACCGTGCCTGTGTCACCGTGCCTGTGTGTCACCATGCCTGTACTCTGTGCCTGTGTGTCACCGTGCCTGTGTGTCACTGTGCCTGTACTCTGTGCCTGTGTGTCACCGTGCCTGTACTCTGTGCCTGTGTGTCACCGTGCCTGTACTCTGTGCCTGTGTGTCACCGTGCCTGTGTCACCGTGCCTGTGTCACCGTGCCTGTACTCTGTGCCTGTGTGTCACCGTGCCTGTACTCTGTGCCTGTGTGTCACCGTGCCTGTACTCTGTGCCTGTGTGTCACCGTGCCTGTGTCACCGTGCCTGTGTGTCACCATGCCTGTACTCTGTGCCTGTGTGTCACCGTGCCTGTGTGTCACCGTGCCTGTACTCTGCGCCTGTGTGTCTCTGTGCCTGTACTCTGCGCCTGTCTCACTGTGCCTGTACTCTGCGCCTGTGTGTCTCTGTGCCTGTACTCTGCGCCTGTCTCACCGTGCCTGTACTCTGTGCCTGTGTGTCACCGTGCCTGTGTCACCGTGCCTGTGTGTCACCATGCCTGTACTCTGTGCCTGTGTGTCACCGTGCCTGTGTGTCACTGTGCCTGTACTCTGTGCCTGTGTGTCACCGTGCCTGTACTCTGTGCCTGTGTGTCACCGTGCCTGTACTCTGTGCCTGTGTGTCACCGTGCCCGTGTCACCGTGCCTGTACTCTGTGCCTGTGTGTCTCTGTGCCTGTGTGTCACCGTGCCTGTACTCTGTGCCTGTGTGTCACCGTGCCTGTACTCTGTGCCTGTGTGTCACCGTGCCTGTGTCACCATGCCTGTGTGTCACCATGCCTGTACTCTGTGCCTGTGTGTCACCGTGCCTGTGTGTCACCGTGCCTGTACTCTGTGCCTGTGTGTCACCGTGCCTGTACTCTGCGCCTGTGTGTCACTGTGCCTGTGTCTCTGCGCCTGTGTGTCACCGTGCCTGTACTCTGTGCCCTGTGTGTCACCGTGCCTGTACTCTGTGCCCTCTGTGTCACAGTGCCTGTACTCTGTGCCCTGTGTGTCACAGTGCCTGTACTCTGTGCCCTGTGTGTCACAGTGCCTGTACTCTGTGCCTGTGTGTCTCTTAGTCCTGTACTCTGTATCTGTGTGTCTCTGCGCCTGTGTGTCACCGTGCCTGTACTCTGTGCCCTGTGTCGCCGTGCCTGTACTCTGTGCCTGTGTTTCTCTGCGCCTGTGTGTCTCTGCGCCTGCGTGGATGTGTCACCATGCCTGTGTGTCACCGTGCCTGTGTCTCTGCGCCTGTGTGTCTCTGTGCCTGTGTGTCTCTGTGCCTGTGTGTCTCTGTGCCTGTGTGTCACCGGGCCAGTACTTTGTGCCTGTGTGTCACCGTGCCTGTGTGTCACCGTGCCTGTGTGTCACCGTGCCTGTGTGTCACCGTGCCTGTGTGTCACCGTGCCTGTGTGTCACCGTGCCTGTGTGTCACCGTGCCTGTGTGTCACCGTGTCTGTGTGTCACCGTGCCTGTGTGTCACCGTGCCTGTACTCTGCGCCTGTATGTCACCGTGCCTGTGTGTCACCGTGCCTGTGTGTCACCGGGCCTGTACTCTGCGCCTGTGTGTCACCGTGCCTGTGTGTCACCGTGCCTGTGTGTTACCGTGCCTGTGTGTCACCGTGCCTGTGTGTCACCGTGCCTGTGTGTCACCGTGCCTGTGTGTCACCGTGCCTGTGTGTCACCGTGCCTGTGTGTCACCGTGCCTGTGTGTCACCGTGCCTATACTCTGTGCCTTTACTCTTTGCAGCTGCTCCTGGATGCGGGAGCACATGTGGAGGGCTCGGCTGTGAGCAGCAGTGAGGATAATTATGCAGAGACCCCATTACAGTTGGCCTCTGCCGCAGGTACCAACCCAACTCTGTGCTTGTGTCCTTGCGTCTCCTGTCCCCGCAGAGCATCTCCTGTCCCCGCAGAGCATCTCCTGTCCCCGCAGAGCATCGCCTGTCCCCGCAGAGCATCTCCTGTCCCCGCAGAGCGCCTTGACCCGCAGAGCATCTACTGTCTCCACAGAGCGTCCTCTGTCCCCGCAGTGTCTCCTGTCCCCTCCTCTCCATGCTCCTGTCTCTCTCCTTCCTGCCCAGGCTCTTGTGCCTGTATGTATGCATGTATGTATGCATGTATGTATGCATGTATGTATGCATGTATGCATGTATGTATGCATGCATGCATGTATGTATGCATGCATGTATGCATGTATGCATGTATGTATGTATGTATGTATGTATGTATGTATGTATGTATGCATGTAGAAAGGCAGAAGGGACATTGCAGCCGTGGGCAGGAGCTTCTTGTTCTGTGAGCTGCATAATGCCGGCGCGCTGGTGCATACTGTCCCACTCCTCTCCTTACTCAGGGAATTGGGGAGCATACTGTCCCACTCCTCTCCTTACTCAGGGAAGTGGGGTGCATACTGTCCCACTCCTCTCCTTACTCAGGGAATTGGGGAGCATACTGTCCCACTCATCTCCTTACTCAGGGAATTGGGGAGCATACTGTCCCGCTCCTCTCCTTACTCAGGGAATTGGGGAGCATACTGTCCCACTCCTCTCCTTACTCAGGGAATTGGGGAGCATACTGTCCCACTCCTCTCCTTACTCAGGGAATTGGGGAGCATACTGTCCCACTCCTCTCCTTACTCAGGGAATTGGGGAGCATACTGTCCCACTCCTCTCCATATTCAGGGAATTGGGGAGCATACTGTCCCGCTCCTCTCCTTATTCAGGGAATTGGGGAGCATACTGTCCCGCTCCTCTCCTTACTCAGGGAATTGGGGAGCATACTGTCCCGCTCCTCTCCTTACTCAGGGAATTGGGGTGCATACTGTCCCACTCCTCTCCTTACTCAGGGAAGTGGGGAGCATACTGTCCCACTCCTCTCCTTACTCAGGGAATTGGGGCGCATACTGTCCCACTCCTCTCCTTACTCAGGGAATTGGGGCGCATACTGTCCCACTCCTCTCCTTACTCAGGGAATTGGGGTGCATACTGTCCCACTCCTCTCCTTACTCAGGGAATTGGGGCGCATACTGTCCCACTCCTCTCCTTACTCAGGGAATTGGGGCGCATACTGTCCCACTCCTCTCCTTACTAAGGGAATTGGGGCGCATACTGTCCCGCTCCTCTCCTTACTCAGGGAATTGGGGAGCATACTGTCCCACTCCTCTCCTTACTCAGGGAATTGGGGAGCATACTGTCCCACTCCTCTCCTTACTCAGGGAATTGGGGAGCATACTGTCCCACTCCTCTCCTTACTCAGGGAATTGGGGAGCATACTGTCCCGCTCCTCTCCTTACTCAGGGAATTGGGGTGCATACTGTCCCACTCCTCTCCTTACTCAGGGAATTGGGGAGCATACTGTCCCACTCCTCTCCTTACTCAGGGAATTGGGGCGCATACTGTCCCACTCCTCTCCATACTCAGGGAATTGGGGAGCATACTGTCCCGCTCCTCTCCTTACTCAGGGAATTGGGGTGCATACTGTCCCGCTCCTCTCCTTACTCAGGGAATTGGGGAGCATACTGTCCCACTCCTTACTCAGGGAATTGGGGAGCATACTGTCCCGCTCCTCTCCTTACTCAGGGAATTGGGGAGCATACTGTCCCACTCCTTACTCAGGGAATTGGGGAGCATACTGTCCCGCTCCTCTCCTTACTCAGGGAATTGGGGTGCATACTGTCCCACTCCTCTCCTTACTCAGGGAAGTGGGGAGCATACTGTCCCACTCCTCTCCTTACTCAGGGAATTGGGGCGCATACTGTCCCGCTCCTCTCCTTACTCAGGGAAGTGGGGAGCATACTGTCCCACTCCTCTCCTTACTCAGGGAATTGGGGAGCATACTGTCCCACTCCTCTCCTTACTCAGGGAATTGGGGTGCATACTGTCCCGCTCCTCTCCTTACTCAGGGAATTGGGGTGCATACTGTCCCGCTCCTCTCCTTACTCAGGGAATTGGGGAGCATACTGTCCCGCTCCTCTCCTTACTCAGGGAATTGGGGAGCATACTGTCCCACTCCTCTCCTTACTCAGGGAATTGGGGAGCATACTGTCCCGCTCCTCTCCTTACTAAGGGAATTGGGGCGCATACTGTCCCACTCCCCTCCTTACTCAGGGAATTGGGGTGCATACTGTCCCACTCCTCTCCTTACTCAGGGAATTGGGGTGCATACTGTCCCGCTCCTCTCCTTACTAAGGGAATTGGGGAGCATACTGTCCCACTCCTCTCCTTACTCAGGGAATTGGGGCGCATACTGTCCCACTCCTCTCCTTACTCAGGGAATTGGGGCGCATACTGTCCCACTCCTCTCCATACTCAGGGAATTGGGGAGCATACTGTCCCACTCCTCTCCTTACTCAGGGAATTGGGGTGCATACTGTCCCGCTCCTCTCCTTACTCAGGGAATTGGGGAGCATACTGTCCCACTCCTCTCCTTACTCAGGGAATTGGGGAGCATACTGTCCCACTCCTTACTCAGGGAATTGGGGAGCATACTGTCCCGCTCCTCTCCTTACTCAGGGAATTGGGGTGCATACTGTCCCACTCCTCTCCTTACTCAGGGAAGTGGGGAGCATACTGTCCCACTCCTCTCCTTACTCAGGGAATTGGGGCGCATACTGTCCCGCTCCTCTCCTTACTCAGGGAAGTGGGGAGCATACTGTCCCACTCCTCTCCTTACTCAGGGAATTGGGGAGCATACTGTCCCGCTCCTCTCCTTACTCAGGGAATTGGGGAGCATACTGTCCCACTCCTCTCCTTACTCAGGGAATTGGGGTGCATACTGTCCCGCTCCTCTCCTTACTCAGGGAATTGGGGTGCATACTGTCCCGCTCCTCTCCTTACTCAGGGAATTGGGGAGCATACTGTCCCGCTCCTCTCCTTACTCAGGGAATTGGGGAGCATACTGTCCCACTCCTCTCCTTACTCAGGGAATTGGGGCGCATACTGTCCCGCTCCTCTCCTTACTCAGGGAATTGGGGAGCATACTGTCCCACTCCTCTCCTTACTCAGGGAATTGGGGAGCATACTGTCCCACTCCTCTCCTTACTCAGGGAATTGGGGAGCATACTGTCCCACTCCTCTCCTTACTCAGGGAATTGGGGAGCATACTGTCCCACTCCTCTCCTTACTCAGGGAATTGGGGAGCATACTGTCCCACTCCTCTCCTTACTCAGGGAATTGGGGAGCATACTGTCCCACTCCTCTCCTTATTCAGGGAATTGGGGAGCATACTGTCCCACTCCTCTCCTTACTCAGGGAATTGGGGAGCATACTGTCCCGCTCCTCTCCTTACTCAGGGAATTGGGGAGCATACTGTCCCACTCCTCTCCTTACTCAGGGAATTGGGGAGCATACTGTCCCGCTCCTCTCCTTACTCAGGGAATTGGGGAGCATACTGTCCCACTCCTTACTCAGGGAATTGGGGTGCATACTGTCCCACTCCTCTCCTTACTCAGGGAATTGGGGAGCATACTGTCCCACTCCTCTCCTTACTCAGGGAATTGGGGAGCATACTGTCCCACTCCCCTCCTTACTCAGGGAATTGGGGAGCATACTGTCCCACTCCTCTCCTTACTCAGGGAATTGGGGAGCATACTGTCCCGCTCCTCTCCTTACTCAGGGAATTGGGGAGCATACTGTCCCACTCCTCTCCTTACTCAGGGAAGTGGGGAGCATACTGTCCCACTCCTCTCCTTACTCAGGGAATTGGGGAGCATACTGTCCCACTCCTTACTCAGGGAATTGGGGAGCATACTGTCCCACTCCTCTCCTTACTCAGGGAATTGGGGAGCATACTGTCCCACTCCTCTCCTTACTCAGGGAATTGGGGAGCATACTGTCCCGCTCCTCTCCTTACTCAGGGAATTGGGGAGCATACTGTCCCACTCCTCTCCTTACTCAGGGAATTGGGGCGCATACTGTCCCACTCCTCTCCTTACTCAGGGAATTGGGGAGCATACTGTCCCACTCCTCTCCTTACTCAGGGAATTGGGGCGCATACTGTCCCACTCCTCTCCTTACTCAGGGAATTGGGGAGCATACTGTCCCACTCCTTACTCAGGGAATTGGGGAGCATACTGTCCCGCTCCTCTCCTTACTCAGGGAATTGGGGAGCATACTGTCCCACTCCTCTCCTTACTCAGGGAATTGGGGAGCATACTGTCCCACTCCTCTCCTTACTCAGGGAATTGGGGAGCATACTGTCCCGCTCCTCTCCTTACTCAGGGAATTGGGGCGCATACTGTCCCACTCCTCTCCTTACTCAGGGAATTGGGGAGCATACTGTCCCGCTCCTCTCCTTACTCAGGGAATTGGGGAGCATACTGTCCCGCTCCTCTCCTTACTCAGGGAATTGGGGAGCATACTGTCCCACTCCTCTCCTTACTCAGGGAATTGGGGAGCATACTGTCCCACTCCTCTCCTTACTCAGGGAAGTGGGGTGCATACTGTCCCGCTCCTCTCCTTACTCAGGGAATTGGGGAGCATACTGTCCCACTCCTCTCCATACTCAGGGAATTGGGGAGCATACTGTCCCACTCCTTACTCAGGGAATTGGGGAGCATACTGTCCCGCTCCTCTCCTTACTCAGGGAATTGGGGAGCATACTGTCCCACTCCTCTCCTTACTCAGGGAATTGGGGAGCATACTGTCCCACTCCTCTCCATACTCAGGGAATTGGGGAGCATACTGTCCCACTCCTCTCCTTACTCAGGGAATTGGGGCGCATACTGTCCCACTCCTCTCCTTACTCAGGGAATTGGGGAGCATACTGTCCCACTCCTCTCCTTACTCAGGGAATTGGGGTGCATACTGTCCCGCTCCTCTCCTTACTCAGGGAATTGGGGAGCATACTGTCCCGCTCCTCTCCTTACTCAGGGAATTGGGGAGCATACTGTCCCGCTCCTCTCCTTACTCAGGGAATTGGGGTGCATACTGTCCCACTCCTCTCCTTACTCAGGGAATTGGGGAGCATACTGTCCCGCTCCTCTCCTTACTCAGGGAAGTGGGGTGCATACTGTCCCACTCCTCTCCTTACTCAGGGAAGTGGGGTGCATACTGTCCCACTCCTCTCCTTACTCAGGGAAGTGGGGAGCATACTGTCCCGCTCCTCTCCTTACTCAGGGAATTGGGGTGCATACTGTCCCACTCCTCTCCTTACTCAGGGAATTGGGGAGCATACTGTCCCGCTCCTCTCCTTACTCAGGGAATTGGGGTGCATACTGTCCCGCTCCTCTCCTTACTCAGGGAATTGGGGTGCATACTGTCCCACTCCTCTCCTTACTCAGGGAATTGGGGTGCATACTGTCCCACTCCTCTCCTTACTCAGGGAATTGGGGCGCATACTGTCCCACTCCTCTCCTTACTCAGGGAATTGGGGTGCATACTGTCCCCCTCCTCTCCTTACTCAGGGAATTGGGGAGCATACTGTCCCGCTCCTCTCCTTACTCAGGGAATTGGGGAGCATACTGTCCCACTCCTCTCCTTACTCAGGGAATTGGGGAGCATACTGTCCCACTCCCCTCCTTACTCAGGGAATTGGGGAGCATACTGTCCCGCTCCTCTCCTTACTCAGGGAATTGGGGAGCATACTGTCCCACTCCTCTCCTTACTCAGGGAATTGGGGAGCATACTGTCCCACTCCTCTCCTTACTCAGGGAATTGGGGAGCATACTGTCCCGCTCCTCTCCTTACTCAGGGAAGTGGGGTGCATACTGTCCCACTCCTCTCCTTACTCAGGGAATTGGGGAGCATACTGTCCCGCTCCTCTCCTTACTCAGGGAAGTGGGGTGCATACTGTCCCACTCCCCTCCTTACTCGGGGAATTGGGGAGCATACTGTCCCGCTCCTCTCCTTACTCAGGGAAGTGGGGTGCATACTGTCCCACTCCTCTCCTTACTCAGGGAATTGGGGAGCATACTGTCCCACTCCTCTCCTTACTCAGGGAATTGGGGAGCATACTGTCCCACTCCCCTCCTTACTCAGGGAATTGGGGTGCATACTGTCCCACTCCTCTCCTTACTCAGGGAATTGGGGAGCATACTGTCCCGCTCCTCTCCTTACTCAGAGAATTGGGGAGCATACTGTCCCACTCCTCTCCTTACTCAGGGAATTGGGGAGCATACTGTCCCACTCCCCTCCTTACTCAGGGAATTGGGGTGCATACTGTCCCACTCCTCTCCTTACTCAGGGAATTGGGGTGCATACTGTCCCACTCCTCTCCTTACTCAGGGAATTGGGGAGCATACTGTCCCACTCATCTCCTTACTCAGGGAATTGGGGCGCATACTGTCCCACTCCCCTCCTTACTCAGGGAATTGGGGAGCATACTGTCCCACTCCTCTCCTTACTCAGGGAATTGGGGAGCATACTGTCCCACTCCTCTCCTTACTCAGGGAATTGGGGAGCATACTGTCCCACTCCTCTCCTTACTCAGGGAATTGGGGAGCATACTGTCCCGCTCCTCTCCTTACTCAGGGAATTGGGGAGCATACTGTCCCACTCCTCTCCTTACTCAGGGAATTGGGGAGCATACTGTCCCACTCCCCTCCTTACTCAGGGAATTGGGGAGCATACTGTCCCACTCCTCTCCTTACTCAGGGAATTGGGGAGCATACTGTCCCACTCCCCTCCTTACTCAGGGAATTGGGGCGCATACTGTCCCACTCCTCTCCTTACTCAGGGAATTGGGGAGCATACTGTCCCACTCCTCTCCTTACTCAGGGAATTGGGGAGCATACTGTCCCACTCATCTCCTTACTCAGGGAATTGGGGAGCATACTGTCCCACTCCTCTCCTTACTCAGGGAATTGGGGAGCATACTGTCCCACTCATCTCCTTACTCAGGGAATTGGGGAGCATACTGTCCCACTCCTCTCCTTACTCAGGGAATTGGGGAGCATACTGTCCCACTCCTCTCCTTATTCAGGGAATTGGGGAGCATACTGTCCCACTCCTCTCCTTACTCAGGGAATTGGGGAGCATACTGTCCCACTCCTCTCCTTACTCAGGGAATTGGGGAGCATACTGTCCCACTCCTCTCCTTACTCAGGGAATTGGGGAGCATACTGTCCCACTCCTCTCCTTACTCAGGGAATTGGGGAGCATACTGTCCCACTCCTCTCCTTACTCAGGGAATTGGGGTGCATACTGTCCCACTCCTCTCCTTACTCAGGGAATTGGGGAGCATACTGTCCTACTCCTCTCCTTACTCAGGGAAGTGGGGAGCATACTGTCCCGCTCCTCTCCTTACTCAGGGAATTGGGGAGCATACTGTCCCACTCCTCTCCTTATTCAGGGAATTGGGGAGCATACTGTCCCACTCCTCTCCTTACTCAGGGAATTGGGGCGCATACTGTCCCACTCCTCTCCTTACTCAGGGAATTGGGGAGCATACTGTCCCACTCCCCTCCTTACTCAGGGAATTGGGGAGCATACTGTCCCACTCCTCTCCTTACTCAGGGAATTGGGGAGCATACTGTCCCACTCCCCTCCTTACTCAGGGAATTGGGGCGCATACTGTCCCACTCCTCTCCTTACTCAGGGAATTGGGGTGCATACTGTCCCGCTCCTCTCCTTACTCAGAGAATTGGGGTGCATACTGTCCCGCTCCTCTCCTTACTCAGGGAATTGGGGAGCATACTGTCCCGCTCCTCTCCTTACTCAGGGAATTGGGGAGCATACTGTCCCGCTCCTCTCCTTACTCAGGGAATTGGGGAGCATACTGTCCCGCTCCTCTCCTTACTCAGGGAATTGGGGAGCATACTGTCCCGCTCCTCTCCTTACTCAGGGAATTGGGGTGCATACTGTCCCGCTCCTCTCCTTACTCAGGGAATTGGGGTGCATACTGTCCCGCTCCTCTCCTTACTCAGGGAATTGGGGAGCATACTGTCCCGCTCCTCTCCTTACTCAGGGAATTGGGGAGCATACTGTCCCGCTCCTCTCCTTACTCAGGGAATTGGGGTGCATACTGTCCCACTCCTCTCCTTACTCAGGGAATTGGGGAGCATACTGTCCCGCTCCTCTCCTTACTCAGGGAATTGGGGTGCATACTGTCCCACTCCTCTCCTTACTCAGGGAATTGGGGAGCATACTGTCCCGCTCCTCTCCTTACTCAGGGAATTGGGGTGCATACTGTCCCACTCCTCTCCTTACTCAGGGAATTGGGGTGCATACTGTCCCACTCCTCTCCTTACTCAGGGAATTGGGGAGCATACTGTCCCACTCCTCTCCTTACTCAGGGAAGTGGGGAGCATACTGTCCCGCTCCTCTCCTTACTCAGGGAAGTGGGGAGCATACTGTCCCGCTCCTCTCCTTACTCAGGGAATTGGGGAGCATACTGTCCCACTCCTCTCCTTACTCAGGGAATTGGGGAGCATACTGTCCCACTCCCCTCCTTACTCAGGGAATTGGGGTGCATACTGTCCCACTCCTCTCCTTACTCAGGGAATTGGGGCGCATACTGTCCCACTCCTCTCCTTACTCAGGGAATTGGGGAGCATACTGTCCCACTCCTCTCCTTACTCAGGGAATTGGGGAGCATACTGTCCCACTCCCCTCCTTACTCAGGGAATTGGGGTGCATACTGTCCCACTCCTCTCCTTACTCAGGGAATTGGGGCGCATACTGTCCCACTCCTCTCCTTACTCAGGGAATTGGGGAGCATACTGTCCCACTCCTCTCCTTACTCAGGGAATTGGGGAGCATACTGTCCCACTCCTCTCCTTACTCAGGGAATTGGGGAGCATACTGTCCCACTCCTCTCCTTACTCAGGGAATTGGGGAGCATACTGTCCCACTCCTCTCCTTACTCAGGGAATTGGGGAGCATACTGTCCCGCTCCTCTCCTTACTCAGGGAATTGGGGAGCATACTGTCCCGCTCCTCTCCTTACTCAGGGAATTGGGGAGCATACTGTCCCGCTCCTCTCCTTACTCAGGGAAGTGGGGAGCATACTGTCCCGCTCCTCTCCTTACTCAGGGAATTGGGGTGCATACTGTCCCACTCCTCTCCTTACTCAGGGAATTGGGGAGCATACTGTCCCACTCCTCTCCTTACTCAGGGAATTGGGGTGCATACTGTCCCACTCCTCTCCTTACTCAGGGAATTGGGGAGCATACTGTCCCGCTCCTCTCCTTACTCAGGGAAGTGGGGAGCATACTGTCCCGCTCCTCTCCTTATTCAGGGAATTGGGGAGCATACTGTCCCACTCCTCTCCTTACTCAGGGAATTGGGGTGCATACTGTCCCACTCCTCTCCTTACTCAGGGAATTGGGGAGCATACTGTCCCACTCCTCTCCTTACTCAGGGAATTGGGGCGCATACTGTCCCACTCCTCTCCTTACTCAGGGAATTGGGGAGCATACTGTCCCACTCCTCTCCTTACTCAGGGAATTGGGGAGCATACTGTCCCACTCCTCTCCTTACTCAGGGAATTGGGGAGCATACTGTCCCGCTCCTCTCCTTACTCAGGGAAGTGGGGAGCATACTGTCCCGCTCCTCTCCTTATTCAGGGAATTGGGGAGCATACTGTCCCACTCCTCTCCTTACTCAGGGAATTGGGGAGCATACTGTCCCACTCCTCTCCTTACTCAGGGAATTGGGGTGCATACTGTCCCACTCCTCTCCTTACTCAGGGAATTGGGGAGCATACTGTCCCACTCCTCTCCTTACTAAGGGAATTGGGGAGCATACTGTCCCGCTCCTCTCCTTACTCAGGGAATTGGGGTGCATACTGTCCCACTCCTCTCCTTACTCAGGGAATTGGGGAGCATACTGTCCCACTCCTCTCCTTACTCAGGGAATTGGGGCGCATACTGTCCCGCTCCTCTCCTTACTCAGGGAATTGGGGTGCATACTGTCCCACTCCTCTCCTTACTCAGGGAATTGGGGAGCATACTGTCCCACTCCTCTCCTTACTCAGGGAATTGGGGAGCATACTGTCCCACTCCTCTCCTTACTCAGGGAATTGGGGAGCATACTGTCCCGCTCCTCTCCTTACTCAGGGAATTGGGGAGCATACTGTCCCACTCCTCTCCTTACTCAGGGAATTGGGGTGCATACTGTCCCGCTCCTCTCCTTACTCAGGGAATTGGGGTGCATACTGTCCCGCTCCTCTCCATACTCAGGGAATTGGGGAGCATACTGTCCCACTCCTCTCCTTACTCAGGGAATTGGGGAGCATACTGTCCCGCTCCTCTCCTTACTCAGGGAATTGGGGAGCATACTGTCCCGCTCCTCTCCTTACTCAGGGAATTGGGGAGCATACTGTCCCACTCCTCTCCTTACTCAGGGAATTGGGGAGCATACTGTCCCGCTCCTCTCCTTACTCAGGGAATTGGGGAGCATACTGTCCCGCTCCTCTCCTTACTCAGGGAATTGGGGAGCATACTGTCCCGCTCCTCTCCTTACTCAGGGAATTGGGGAGCATACTGTCCCGCTCCTCTCCTTACTCAGGGAATTGGGGAGCATACTGTCCCACTCCTCTCCTTACTCAGGGAATTGGGGAGCATACTGTCCCACTCCTCTCCTTACTCAGGGAATTGGGGAGCATACTGTCCCGCTCCTCTCCTTACTCAGGGAATTGGGGCGCATACTGTCCCACTCCTCTCCTTACTCAGGGAATTGGGGAGCATACTGTCCCACTCCTCTCCTTACTCAGGGAATTGGGGAGCATACTGTCCCGCTCCTCTCCTTACTCAGGGAATTGGGGAGCATACTGTCCCGCTCCTCTCCTTACTCAGGGAATTGGGGAGCATACTGTCCCACTCCTCTCCTTACTCAGGGAATTGGGGAGCATACTGTCCCACTCCTCTCCTTACTCAGGGAATTGGGGTGCATACTGTCCCACTCCTCTCCTTACTCAGGGAATTGGGGAGCATACTGTCCCACTCCTCTCCTTACTCAGGGAAGTGGGGAGCATACTGTCCCACTCCTCTCCTTACTCAGGGAATTGGGGAGCATACTGTCCCACTCCTCTCCTTACTCAGGGAATTGGGGAGCATACTGTCCCACTCCTCTCCTTACTCAGGGAATTGGGGAGCATACTGTCCCACTCCTCTCCTTACTCAGGGAATTGGGGTGCATACTGTCCCACTCCTCTCCTTACTCAGGGAATTGGGGAGCATACTGTCCCACTCCTCTCCTTACTCAGGGAAGTGGGGCGCATACTGTCCCGCTCCTCTCCTTACTCAGGGAATTGGGGAGCATACTGTCCCACTCCTTACTCAGGGAATTGGGGTGCATACTGTCCCACTCCTCTCCTTACTCAGGGAATTGGGGAGCATACTGTCCCGCTCCTCTCCTTACTCAGGGAATTGGGGAGCATACTGTCCCACTCCTCTCCTTACTCAGGGAAGTGGGGAGCATACTGTCCCACTCCTCTCCTTACTCAGGGAATTGGGGAGCATACTGTCCCACTCCTCTCCTTACTCAGGGAATTGGGGAGCATACTGTCCCGCTCCTCTCCTTACTCAGGGAATTGGGGAGCATACTGTCCCACTCCTCTCCTTACTCAGGGAATTGGGGAGCATACTGTCCCACTCCTCTCCTTACTCAGGGAAGTGGGGAGCATACTGTCCCACTCCTCTCCTTACTCAGGGAATTGGGGAGCATACTGTCCCACTCCTCTCCTTACTCAGGGAATTGGGGAGCATACTGTCCCTCTCCTCTCCTTACTCAGGGAATTGGGGAGCATACTGTCCCGCTCCTCTCCTTACTCAGGGAATTGGGGAGCATACTGTCCCGCTCCTCTCCTTACTCAGGGAATTGGGGTGCATACTGTCCCACTCCTCTCCTTACTCAGGGAAGTGGGGAGCATACTGTCCCGCTCCTCTCCTTACTCAGGGAATTGGGGAGCATACTGTCCCGCTCCTCTCCTTACTCAGGGAATTGGGGAGCATACTGTCCCACTCCTCTCCTTACTCAGGGAAGTGGGGAGCATACTGTCCCGCTCCTCTCCTTACTCAGGGAATTGGGGAGCATACTGTCCCGCTCCTCTCCTTACTCAGGGAATTGGGGAGCATACTGTCCCGCTCCTCTCCTTACTCAGGGAATTGGGGAGCATACTGTCCCACTCCTCTCCTTACTCAGGGAATTGGGGTGCATACTGTCCCACTCCTTACTCAGGGAATTGGGGAGCATACTGTCCCACTCCTCTCCTTACTCAGGGAAGTCGGGAGCATACTGTCCCACTCCTCTCCTTACTCAGGGAATTGGGGTGCATACTGTCCCCCTCCTCTCCTTACTCAGGGAATTGGGGAGCATACTGTCCCACTCCTCTCCTTACTCAGGGAATTGGGGAGCATACTGTCCCACTCCTCTCCTTACTCAGGGAATTGGGGAGCATACTGTCCCACTCCTCTCCTTACTCAGGGAATTGGGGCGCATACTGTCCCGCTCCTCTCCTTACTCAGGGAATTGGGGAGCATACTGTCCCACTCCCCTCCTTACTCAGGGAATTGGGGCGCATACTGTCCCACTCCTTACTCAGGGAATTGGGGCGCATACTGTCCCACTCCTCTCCTTACTCAGGGAAGTGGGGAGCATACTGTCCCACTCCTCTCCTTACTCAGGGAATTGGGGTGCATACTGTCCCACTCCTCTCCTTACTCAGGGAATTGGGGAGCATACTGTCCCACTCCCCTCCTTACTCAGGGAATTGGGGCGCATACTGTCCCACTCCTTACTCAGGGAATTGGGGCGCATACTGTCCCACTCCTCTCCTTACTCAGGGAATTGGGGAGCATACTGTCCCGCTCCTCTCCTTACTCAGGGAATTGGGGAGCATACTGTCCCGCTCCTCTCCTTACTCAGGGAATTGGGGAGCATACTGTCCCGCTCCTCCCCTTACTCAGGGAATTGGGGCGCATACTGTCCCGCTCCTCTCCTTACTCAGGGAATTGGGGAGCATACTGTCCCGCTCCTCTCCTTACTCAGGGAATTGGGGAGCATACTGTCCCACTCCTCTCCTTACTCAGGGAATTGGGGAGCATACTGTCCCACTCCCCTCCTTACTCAGGGAATTGGGGAGCATACTGTCCCGCTCCTCTCCTTACTCAGGGAATTGGGGCGCATACTGTCCCACTCCTCTCCTTACTCAGGGAATTGGGGAGCATACTGTCCCACTCCTCTCCTTACTCAGGGAAGTGGGGAGCATACTGTCCCGCTCCTCTCCTTACTCAGGGAATTGGGGTGCATACTGTCCCACTCCTCTCCTTACTCAGGGAATTGGGGAGCATACTGTCCCGCTCCTCTCCTTACTCAGGGAATTGGGGTGCATACTGTCCCGCTCCTCTCCTTACTCAGGGAATTGGGGAGCATACTGTCCCACTCCTCTCCTTACTCAGGGAATTGGGGAGCATACTGTCCCACTCCTCTCCTTACTCAGGGAATTGGGGTGCATACTGTCCCACTCCTCTCCTTACTCAGGGAATTGGGGAGCATACTGTCCCGCTCCTCTCCTTACTCAGGGAATTGGGGCGCATACTGTCCCACTCCTCTCCTTACTCAGGGAATTGGGGAGCATACTGTCCCGCTCCTCTCCTTACTCAGGGAATTGGGGAGCATACTGTCCCGCTCCTCTCCTTACTCAGGGAATTGGGGAGCATACTGTCCCGCTCCTCTCCTTACTCAGGGAATTGGGGTGCATACTGTCCCACTCCTCTCCTTACTCAGGGAATTGGGGAGCATACTGTCCCACTCCTCTCCTTACTCAGGGAATTGGGGAGCATACTGTCCCACTCCCCTCCTTACTCAGGGAATTGGGGAGCATACTGTCCCACTCCTCTCCTTACTCAGGGAATTGGGGAGCATACTGTCCCACTCCTCTCCTTACTCAGGGAATTGGGGAGCATACTGTCCCACTCCTCTCCTTACTCAGGGAATTGGGGAGCATACTGTCCCACTCCTCTCCTTACTCAGGGAAGTGGGGAGCATACTGTCCCACTCCTCTCCTTACTCAGGGAATTGGGGAGCATACTGTCCCGCTCCTCTCCTTACTCAGGGAATTGGGGAGCATACTGTCCCGCTCCTCTCCTTACTCAGGGAATTGGGGAGCATACTGTCCCGCTCCTCTCCTTACTCAGGGAATTGGGGAGCATACTGTCCCGCTCCTCTCCTTACTCAGGGAATTGGGGAGCATACTGTCCCGCTCCTCTCCTTACTCAGGGAATTGGGGAGCATACTGTCCCGCTCCTCTCCTTACTCAGGGAATTGGGGAGCATACTGTCCCACTCCTCTCCTTACTCAGGGAATTGGGGAGCATACTGTCCCGCTCCTCTCCTTACTCAGGGAATTGGGGAGCATACTGTCCCGCTCCTCTCCTTACTCAGGGAATTGGGGAGCATACTGTCCCGCTCCTCTCCTTACTCAGGGAATTGGGGTGCATACTGTCCCACTCCTCTCCTTACTCAGGGAATTGGGGAGCATACTGTCCCACTCCTCTCCTTACTCAGGGAATTGGGGAGCATACTGTCCCACTCCTCTCCTTACTCAGGGAATTGGGGAGCATACTGTCCCACTCCTCTCCTTACTCAGGGAATTGGGGCGCATACTGTCCCACTCCTCTCCTTACTCAGGGAATTGGGGAGCATACTGTCCCACTCCTCTCCTTACTCAGGGAATTGGGGAGCATACTGTCCCACTCCTCTCCTTACTCAGGGAAGTGGGGAGCATACTGTCCCGCTCCCCTCCTTACTCAGGGAATTGGGGCGCATACTGTCCCACTCCTCTCCTTACTCAGGGAATTGGGGCGCATACTGTCCCGCTCCTCTCCTTACTCAGGGAATTGGGGAGCATACTGTCCCACTCCCCTCCTTACTCAGGGAATTGGGGTGCATACTGTCCCGCTCCTCTCCTTACTCAGGGAATTGGGGAGCATACTGTCCCACTCCTCTCCTTACTCAGGGAATTGGGGTGCATACTGTCCCGCTCCTCTCCTTACTCAGGGAATTGGGGAGCATACTGTCCCGCTCCTCTCCTTACTCAGGGAATTGGGGAGCATACTGTCCCACTCCTCTCCTTACTCAGGGAAGTGGGGTGCATACTGTCCCACTCCTCTCCTTACTCAGGGAATTGGGGAGCATACTGTCCCGCTCCTCTCCTTACTCAGGGAATTGGGGAGCATACTGTCCCGCTCCTCTCCTTACTCAGGGAATTGGGGAGCATACTGTCCCGCTCCTCTCCTTACTCAGGGAATTGGGGTGCATACTGTCCCACTCCTCTCCTTACTCAGGGAATTGGGGAGCATACTGTCCCACTCCTCTCCTTACTCAGGGAATTGGGGAGCATACTGTCCCACTCCTCTCCTTACTCAGGGAATTGGGGTGCATACTGTCCCGCTCCTCTCCTTACTCAGGGAATTGGGGAGCATACTGTCCCACTCCTCTCCTTACTCAGGGAATTGGGGTGCATACTGTCCCACTCCTCTCCTTACTCAGGGAATTGGGGAGCATACTGTCCCACTCCTCTCCTTACTCAGGGAATTGGGGAGCATACTGTCCCACTCCTCTCCTTACTCAGGGAATTGGGGAGCATACTGTCCCACTCCTCTCCTTACTCAGGGAATTGGGGAGCATACTGTCCCACTCCTCTCCTTACTCAGGGAATTGGGGAGCATACTGTCCCACTCCTCTCCTTACTCAGGGAATTGGGGAGCATACTGTCCCACTCCTCTCCTTACTCAGGGAATTGGGGTGCATACTGTCCCACTCCTCTCCTTACTCAGGGAATTGGGGTGCATACTGTCCCACTCCTCTCCTTACTCAGGGAATTGGGGTGCATACTGTCCCACTCCTCTCCTTACTCAGGGAATTGGGGCGCATACTGTCCCACTCCTCTCCTTACTCAGGGAATTGGGGCGCATACTGTCCCACTCCTCTCCTTACTCAGGGAATTGGGGTGCATACTGTCCCGCTCCTCTCCTTACTCAGGGAAGTGGGGAGCATACTGTCCCACTCCTCTCCTTACTCAGGGAATTGGGGAGCATACTGTCCCACTCCTCTCCTTACTCAGGGAATTGGGGTGCATACTGTCCCACTCCTCTCCTTACTCAGGGAATTGGGGAGCATACTGTCCCTCTCCTCTCCTTACTCAGGGAATTGGGGAGCATACTGTCCCACTCCTCTCCTTACTCAGGGAAGTGGGGAGCATACTGTCCCACTCCTCTCCTTACTCAGAGAATTGGGGTGCATACTGTCCCACTCCTCTCCTTACTCAGGGAATTGGGGAGCATACTGTCCCGCTCCTCTCCTTACTCAGGGAAGTGGGGCGCATACTGTCCCACTCCTCTCCTTACTCAGGGAATTGGGGAGCATACTGTCCCACTCCTCTCCTTACTCAGGGAATTGGGGAGCATACTGTCCCACTCCTCTCCTTACTCAGGGAATTGGGGAGCATACTGTCCCACTCCTCTCCTTACTCAGGGAATTGGGGAGCATACTGTCCCACTCCTCTCCTTACTCAGGGAATTGGGGAGCATACTGTCCCACTCCTCTCCTTACTCAGGGAATTGGGGAGCATACTGTCCCACTCCTCTCCTTACTCAGGGAATTGGGGTGCATACTGTCCCGCTCCTCTCCTTACTCAGGGAATTGGGGAGCATACTGTCCCCCTCCTCTCCTTACTCAGGGAATTGGGGAGCATACTGTCCCACTCCTCTCCTTACTCAGGGAATTGGGGCGCATACTGTCCCGCTCCTCTCCTTACTCAGGGAAGTGGGGCGCATACTGTCCCACTCCTCTCCTTACTCAGGGAATTGGGGAGCATACTGTCCCACTCCTCTCCTTACTCAGGGAAGTGGGGAGCATACTGTCCCACTCCTCTCCTTACTCAGGGAATTGGGGAGCATACTGTCCCACTCCTCTCCTTACTCAGGGAATTGGGGAGCATACTGTCCCGCTCCTCTCCTTACTCAGGGAAGTGGGGAGCATACTGTCCCACTCCTCTCCTTACTCAGGGAATTGGGGAGCATACTGTCCCACTCCTCTCCTTACTCAGGGAATTGGGGAGCATACTGTCCCACTCCTCTCCTTACTCAGGGAATTGGGGAGCATACTGTCCCACTCCTCTCCTTACTCAGAGAATTGGGGAGCATACTGTCCCACTCCTCTCCTTACTCAGGGAATTGGGGAGCATACTGTCCCACTCCTCTCCTTACTCAGAGAATTGGGGAGCATACTGTCCCACTCCTCTCCTTACTCAGGGAATTGGGGTGCATACTGTCCCACTCCTCTCCTTACTCAGGGAATTGGGGAGCATACTGTCCCACTCCTCTCCTTACTCAGAGAATTGGGGTGCATACTGTCCCACTCCTCTCCTTACTCAGGGAATTGGGGAGCATACTGTCCCGCTCCTCTCCTTACTCAGGGAATTGGGGAGCATACTGTCCCACTCCTCTCCTTACTCAGGGAAGTGGGGTGCATACTGTCCCGCTCCTCTCCTTACTCAGGGAATTGGGGCGCATACTGTCCCACTCCTTACTCAGGGAATTGGGGCGCATACTGTCCCACTCCTTACTCAGAGAATTGGGGATTGGCACAGGAGAGGAGCGGGCAGTCCCGCATTATCAGCGCATGGTCATTAAGATGCTACGATCTACTCCAGCAACATCTCCACTTCCGTCTGTACTATCGGGGAGAGTGGGCAGCTTCGCCGGCCGGAGAATGGGGGGCGCAGGTGAAGCCCCCTCTTTGGGCCGCCTGTTTCCCACCAATGCCATAGACTGAATGCCTGTGCTTCTCTCTAGGTAACTATGAGCTGGTCAGCCTGCTGCTGGACAGAGGAGCTGACCCCTTACTGAACATGCTGGAGGCCGGTGGGGTGTCCTCGTCACTCCACGAGGACATGAACTGCTTTAGCCACTCGGCCGCACACGGGCACAGGTAGGAATGGCACCCGGAAACGTTAACCCTTCCCCTGCCAGAGGAGGGGCCTGACATCTTCCTGACATCACAGGAGCTGCATGGCTCTTGTGCTTCTGCAAGGGGTCAGTGACCCGGTTACATGGAGGGTAACACCAGCGGGCAGGATACCTGCATCATGTTGGCAAATAATCCCAACCTTAGGCCTGTAACTGCACGGATAAACGCCTCCCCTCTCCCTTCTCAGCGATAATACGTTTGCCGGCCAATAAATTGGCAGTCCTGTCTGCGTTTTATTTGCACAGATCCCGAAGTTTTATTTTTTTGGACGGCTTTAAAGAGTTCTGGAAACTCTGGTGCTTTTAAAGATGGCCGCCATCAGCACTGAAGTTCTATGGGTTGGTTTCTCTGCTTTAAGTTGCAACTATTACAGATCTGCGCTTAATATTACAGAACCCTCTTTATACGGAGGCAGCACCAGCTAGTGGCTATTGTGAGTAATATCTGAGGACTGTTATTAGCAAACGTTTAATTACATCCATGGCACCTGATACAACTCAATATGCCGTTATGTTCTCCAATGCAACTACAACACACATCGCTGCGAAATGCTCAAAGAACTAGATTGGTCGTCACTCGAGTCTAGGCGCAAAGTTCACCTTTCCTGTCTCACCCTCAAATACTTTCTGGGCAAGCTACCCAGCTGCTACACGTACAGAGAACCCGCACTGCTGTTATTAACCTGTGAGGTGCTGACTGGATGGAGACGTGATAGTATCAATTGGAGAAAAAGAACCCAGTCTTATAGCACTCATTCACAACAAATGTATAGTGATAAATTTAAAATACTTTATTAATAACTATGAATAAAAAATAGGGTGTTAAAACGTAATTAAATACTGTATAGAACAGCACGTGACTGTATCCTTTAGTAACCCACCCTGGTATAGGTGGGTAGATATGGTGTGATCCCTGATTGGTACTAGGGATCAGATGCTATAGATTATTTAAACATTACAGCTTAAGGATATTGATCCCGTTAATGCATGTAAGCTTCCCCTGATGTGCATGTTTTCATTTGGGATCGCGCTATATACTACTATCGCGGGACCCTCCATGCTCCCAGGAGTCTTTGATCCGCTCACCTGACAGACAGGCATGTCCTCGAGCACATCGGCACTGACATAACCAGGATCAGTGCTGATGTAGGGGACACTGCGATCATCAGTTAGACCGGCTCCCCACTTCATAACTCTGTGCACACTATTGCTCTAACTCCTAGAGAGGGGGGATGGGGTGTTCTGGGGCTTTGACCTCACTTTACTATTAACCCCCTGTGTACCCTACTCTAGTACTAGCTGTTTTTGTTGGCAAGTGCATTTATTTTTCACCTGCTGAGTAGCTTCTCAGCTGTTTATGTGCATATATTAACCCTAACAGTCAGCGCAACTATCACACTTACCCACGCAACACTGTGGAGGTTGCTCCTACATCAGCCTCCACCTCCTGCGCACTATATGACCCTGGTTTGCTAAGGGTGATTACCTATGAGCGCAAAGTGTATATGTGTGGCAGCCAAGCTTATACTGTGCTATAACTGTAAGGGGCACTGCACTAACATCTGTAGAACAGCAGACATCACCAATACCCTACTTACAGTACTGAAGGAGTGCCTATCTGGGCTTACATCACCTCCAAGGTGTCTTGGTGATCTCCTTTAGCTGCTCTAGCTTACTTACACTATACAATTTACTTGAGTGCTTGCCTAATAGTCTGCACCTAAGAGAACGGGCAATATATGTCCCTAATAGAGATTTAGCTCTGATAATGCTGGTGAACTTACACAGAAACCAGTGCAATCTCTATCTGGGGGAGATACTTATAGGTCTAACCAAGCGCAGTACATGCCACATTACTATGAGTGTATCCCTCTAGAGCGCAATATACGCCTAGATACACTCAAATAGAGACAGTCCTTCCGGTGGGCTCTCTTTGGCTCCTCTCCTATATTTTAGGTAGCTATAATCTATAGCATCTGATCTCTAGTACCAATCAGGGATCACACTATATCTACCCACCTATACCAGGGTGGGTTACTAAAGGATACAGTAACGTGCTTTAAACGTATTTAATTACGTTTTAACACCCTATTTTTTATTCATAGTTATTAATAAAGTATTTTAAATTTATCACTATACATTTGTTGTGAATGAGTGCTATAAGACTGGGTTCTTTTTCTCCAATTGATACAAGCTACCCAGCTACCTGAACAAGCTCCTCACCCCTCCCACCCGCAGCACTTATCACCTGAGATCTGACTCCAAAAGACCGTTCATGGTCCCACGGTTCAGCAAAGTATCCGGCCGCTCCTCCTTCGGCCTCGATCACACAGGCTGTGTCCGCGCGCCTCTGTCTGCTCGGCGATGTGTGAACATCCCCAGCAGACAGCATGACGCGACTGGGGGCGTAACATTAAAAAGTGTGTGTGTTTGTGATTGGCTGGCGCAGGACATGTGACGCGGCTGCCACTTGAAATTTCAACCTGGAGTTGCAGCTGCGACAGCGCTGCACTTCCCGCCGGGGGCCGTTTCTGTTTGAAACCTCCCACAGAACACAGCGGAAGAGGCGCGCACGTCGCATCGCGTTCTGTCTGAGCGAGGCCTTACCATGCACCCCACAACTGGAATAGTCTCCTCGAGACTCTCTCAGCCACCCGTCTTCTTCTTTCAAAACTAAAGCTGTCCCTCTTTCTCTCTCTGCGCGTACATGCTCAGGGCCCTCTCCCCCCCCTCTCTGCGCGTACATGCTCAGGGCCCTCTCTCCCCCCACCCCACCCCTCTCTCTGCGTGTACACGCTCAGGGCCCCCCTCTCTCTGCGCGTACACGCTCAGGGCCCTCTCCCTCCCACCCCCTCTCCCTCTGTACACGCTCAGGGCCCTCTCCCCCCCCCCTCTCTCTCTGTGCGTACACGCTCAGGGCCCTCTCCCCCCCCCTCTCTCTTTACACGCTCAGGGCCCTCTCCCCCCCCTCTCTCTGCGCGTACACACTCAGGGCCCTCTCCCCCCCACCTCCTCTCTCTCTGTACACGCTCAGGGCCCTGTCTCCCCCCACCCCACCCCTCTCTCTGCGCGTACATACTGGGAGGGGGCCCTCTCTCTGCGCGTACACGCTCAGGGCCCTCTCCCCCCCCCCCCTCTCTCTGCGCGTACACGCTCAGGGCCCTCTCCCCCCCCTCTCTCTGCGCGTACACGCTCACTGTTAGGCCTCGGACATGGTCAAAAAGACCGCGCTGAGGCGCGCTGAGGGGAGAAATTATCCCTATCAGCGCGGCTTTAGACGGCGCTTCCGCAGGCGTGGAGAGGCGTGCGGAAATGCAGGAGACAGGCAAGTTTAAATTTTGCCGCTCATGCAAGCGCAGGGCCGGTCACGTGACTGCCAGAAGCCAATGGCTGTCCGTGACGTCGGCGCCGTGACATGGCGCGCTAGCCCCGCCTCCCGATCCGCCTCCTGAAAGCCTCCCACCCGGCACACAAGCGCGCTCGCTGGCGTTCATGCAAGGACAAGAAAAATCCCCTGCTTGAGCAGGCGCGCATGAGCGTCAGCGCTGCCCAACGCTCCTCCCTGCACCATGTCCCAGCGCCGCTCCCTGCACCATGTTCCAGCGCCGCTCCCTGCACCATGTCCCAGCGCCGCTCCCAGCGCCGCTCCCTGCACCATGTCCCAGCGCCGCTCCCAGCGCCGCTCCCTGCACCATGTCCCAGCACCGCTCCCTGCACCATGTCCCAGCGCCGCTCCCTGCACCATGTCCCAGCGCCGCTCCCTGCACCATGTCCCAGCGCCGCTCCCTGCACCATGTCCCAGCGCCGCTCCCAGCGCCGCTCCCTGCACCATGTCCCAGCGCCGCTCCCAGCGCCGCTCCCTGCACCATGTCCCAGCACCGCTCCCTGCACCACGTCCCAGCGCCGCTCCCTGCGCCGCGTCCCAGCGCCGCTCCCAGCACCGCTCCCTGCACCACGTCCCAGCGCCGCTCCCTGCGCCGCGTCCCAGCGCCCCTCCCTGCGCCGCGTCCCAGGCCTTACTCCTGTCCTCCTCCCTAGGAACGTTCTTCGGAAGTTGCTCACTCAGCCCCAGCTCTGCCCGGGGGACGTCCTGTCCCTGGAGGAGATTTTGGCTGAAGGTGTGGATAGTGACACGTCCAGCATGGATAGCGCAAACCAGGGCCCCGTCCGGCTCTGTAAGACCAGGATGAAAGCCCTGCAGGAGGCGACGTACTACAGCGCAGAGCACGGCTACCTGGACATCACCATGGAGCTCCGCAGCCTGGGTAAGGCATCCTGCGCACGGGGAGTGTCCGACCCCACCACCACCGACACCAGGGGGGCCGACTCTCCCACACACCGGGAGGGAATGACACCCCCACCCCCCCAGGAGGGACCGACATCCCCCCCCGCCCCTGACACCAGGAGGGCCGACTCCCCCACACACCGGGAGGGAATGACCCTGACACCAGCATCCACCACCGGGGAGGGAACGACCCCTTTACGCTAGGAAATTTATAAAGAGTCCCTATGCCAAAGAATAGGAGTGAGGGGTGTGTGGTGTGTGTGTGATCTCCCAGGTCCTGCGGTTACAGCCTCTCTTCTCCACGTTACTCCCACACATTCCCTCATCCCATCCTCTCCAGCCCGTGTCTCCCCACTGCTGGATGAAGCCTCCCCAGTGATCTCCCAGGTCCTGCGGTTACAGCCTCTCTTCTCCACGTCGCTCCCACACATTCCCTCATCCCATTCTCTCCAGCCCGTGTCTCCCCACTGCTGGATGAAGTCTCCCCAGTGATCTCCCAGGTCCTGCGGTTACAGCCTCTCTTCTCCACGTCGCTCCCACACATTCCCTCATCCCATCCTCTCCAGCCCGTGCCTCCCCACTGCTGGATGAAGCCTCCCCAGTGATCTCCCTGGTCCTGCGGTTACAGCCTCTCTTCTCCACGTCGCTCCCACACATTCCCTCATCCCATCCTCCCCAGCCCGTGTCTCCCCACTGCTGGATGAAGCCTCCCCAGTGATCTCCCAGGTCCTGCGGTTACAGCCTCTCTTCTCCACGTCGCTCCCACACATTCCCTCATCCCATCCTCCCCAGCCCATGTCTCCCCACTGCTGTATGAAGCCTCCCCAGTGATCCCCCAGGTCCTGCGGTTACAGCCTCTCTTCTCCACGTTACTCCCACACATTCTCTCATCCCCTCCTCCCCAGCCTGTGTCTCCCCACTGCTGGGTGAAGCCTCCCCAGTGATCTCCCAGGTCCTGCGGTTTCAGCCTCTCTTCTCCACGTCGCTCCCACACATTCCCTCATCCCATCCTCTCCAGCCCGTGCCTCCCCACTGCTGGATGAAGCCTCCCTAGTGATCTCCCAGGTCCTGCGGTTACAGCCTCTCTTCTCCACGTCGCTCCCACACATTCCCTCATCCCATCCTCTCCAGCCCGTGTCTCCCCACTGCTGGATGAAGTCTCCCCAGTGATCTCCCAGGTCCTGCGGTTACAGCCTCTCTTCTCCACGTCGCTCCCACACATTCCCTCATCCCATCCTCTCCAGCCCGTGCCTCCCCACTGCTGGATGAAGCCTCCCCAGTGATCTCCCCGGTCCTGCGGTTACAGCCTCTCTTCTCCACGTCGCTCCCACACATTCCCTCATCCCATCCTCCCCAGCCCGTGTCTCCCCACTGCTGGATGAAGCCTCCCCAGTGATCTCCCAGGTCCTGCGGTTACAGCCTCTCTTCTCCACGTCGCTCCCACACATTCCCTCATCCCATCCTCCCCAGCCCATGTCTCCCCACTGCTGGATGAAGCCTCCCCAGTGATCCCCCAGGTCCTGCGGTTACAGCCTCTCTTCTCCACGTCGCTCCCACACATTCCCTCATCCCATCCTCTCCAGCCCGTGTTTCCCCACTGCTGGGTGAAGCCTCCCCAGTGATCTCCCAGGTCCTGCGGTTACAGACTCCCTTCTCCACGTCGCTCCCACACATTCCCTCATCCTATCCTCTCCAGCCCGTGTCTCCCCACTGCTGGATGAAGCCTCCCCAGTGACCTCCCAGGTCCTGCGGTTACAGACTCCCTTCTCCACGTCGCTCCCACACATTCCCTCATCCTATCCTCTCCAGCCCGTGTCTCCCCACTGCTGGATGAAGCCTCCCCAGTGACCTCCCAGGTCCTGCGGTTACAGCCTCTCTTCTCCACGTCGCTCCCACACATTCCCTCATCCCATTCTCTCCAGCCCGTGTCTCCCCACTGCTGGATGAAGTCTCCCCAGTGATCTCCCAGGTCCTGCGGTTACAGCCTCTCTTCTCCACGTCGCTCCCACACATTCCCTCATCCCATCCTCTCCAGCCCGTGTCTCCCCACTGCTGGATGAAGCCTCCCCAGTGATCTCCCAGGTCCTGCGGTTACAGCCTCTCTTCTCCACGTCGCTCCCACACATTCCCTCATCCCATCCTCCCCAGCCCGTGTCTCCCCACTGCTGGATGAAGCCTTCCCAGTGATCTCCCAGGTCCTGCGGTTACAGCCTCTCTTCTCCACGTCGCTCCCACACATTCTCTCATCCCATCCTCCCCAGCCTGTGTCTCCCCACTGCTGGATGAAGCCTCCCCAGGGATCTCCCAGGTCCTGCGGTTATAGCCTCTCTTCTCCACGTTACTCCCACACATTCTCTCATCCCATCCTCTCCAGCCCGTGCCTCCCCACTGCTGGATGAAGCCTCCCCAGTGATCTCCCAGGTCCCGCGGTTACAGCCTCTCTTCTCCACGTCGCTCCCACACATTCCCTCATCCCATCCTCTCCAGCCCGTGTCTCCCCGCTGCTGGATGAAATCTCCCCAGTGATCTCCCAGGTCCTGCGGTTACAGCCTCTCTTCTCCACGCCGCTCCCACACATTCCCTCATCCCATCCTCTCCAGCCCGTGTTTCCCCACTGCTGGGTGAAGCCTCCCCAGTGATCTCCCAGGTCCTGCGGTTACAGACTCCCTTCTCCACGTCGCTCCCACACATTCCCTCATCCTATCCTCTCCAGCCCGTGTCTCCCCACTGCTGGATGAAGCCTCCCCAGTGATCTCCCAGGTCCTGCGGTTACAGCCTCTCTTCTCCACGTCGCTCCCACACATTCCCTCATCCCATTCTCTCCAGCCCGTGTCTCCCCACTGCTGGATGAAGTCTCCCCAGTGATCTCCCAGGTCCTGCGGTTACAGCCTCTCTTCTCCACGTCGCTCCCACACATTCCCTCATCCCATCCTCTCCAGCCCGTGTCTCCCCACTGCTGGATGAAGCCTCCCCAGTGATCTCCCCGGTCCTGCGGTTACAGCCTCTCTTCTCCACGTCGCTCCCACACATTCCCTCATCCCATCCTCCCCAGCCTGTGTCTCCCCACTGCTGGATGAAGCCTCCCCAGTGATCTCCCAGGTCCTGCGGTTACAGCCTCTCTTCTCCACGTCGCTCCCACACATTCCCTCATCCCATCCTCTCCAGCCCGTGTCTCCCCACTGCTGGATGAAGCCTCCCCAGTGATCTCCCAGGTCCTGCGGTTACAGCCTCTCTTCTCCACGTCACTCCCACACATTCCCTCATCCCATTCTCCCCAGCCCGTGTCTCCCCACTGCTGGATGAAGCCTCCCCAGTGATCCCCAGGTCCTGCGGTTACAGCCTCTCTTCTCCACGTCGCTCCCACACATTCCCTCATCCCATCCTCTCCAGCCCGTGTCTCCCCACTGCTGGATGAAGCCTCCCCAGTGATCTCCCAGGTCCCGCGGTTACAGCCTCTCTTCTCCACGTCGCTCCCACACATTCCCTCATCCCATCCTCTCCAGCCCGTGTCTCCCCGCTGCTGGATGAAATCTCCCCAGTGATCTCCCAGGTCCTGCGGTTACAGCCTCTCTTCTCCACGCCGCTCCCACACATTCCCTCATCCCATCCTCTCCAGCCCGTGTCTCCCCACTGCTGGATGAAGCCTCCCCAGTGATCTCCCAGGTCCTGCGGTTACAGCCTCTCTTCTCCACGTCGCTCCCACACATTCTCTCATCCCCTCCTCCCCAGCCTGTGTCTCCCCACTGCTGGGTGAAGCCTCCCCAGTGATCTCCCAGGTCCTGCGGTTACAGCCTCTCTTCTCCACGTCGCTCCCACACATTCCCTCATCCCATCCTCTCCAGCCCGTGTCTCCCCACTGCTGGATGAAGCCTCCCCAGTGATCTCCCCGGTCCTGCGGTTACAGCCTCTCTTCTCCACGTCGCTCCCACACATTCCCTCATCCCATCCTCTCCAGCCCGTGCCTCCCCACTGCTGGATGAAGCCTCCCCAGTGATCTCCCTGGTCCTGCGGTTACAGCCTCTCTTCTCCACGTCGCTCCCACACATTCCCTCATCCCATCCTCCCCAGCCCGTGTTTCCCCACTGCTGGGTGAAGCCTCCCCAGTGATCTCCCAGGTCCTGCGGTTACAGCCTCTCTTCTCCACGTCGCTCCCACACATTCCCTCATCCCATCCTCTCCAGCCCGTGTCTCCCCACTGCTGGATGAAGTCTCCCCAGTGATCTCCCAGGTCCTGCGGTTACAGCCTCTCTTCTCCACGTCGCTCCCACACATTCCCTCATCCCATCCTCTCCAGCCCGTGCCTCCCCACTGCTGGATGAAGCCTCCCCAGTGATCTCCCCGGTCCTGCGGTTACAGCCTCTCTTCTCCACGTCGCTCCCACACATTCCCTCATCCCATCCTCCCCAGCCCGTGTTTCCCCACTGCTGGGTGAAGCCTCCCCAGTGATCTCCCAGGTCCTGCGGTTACAGCCTCTCTTCTCCACGTCGCTCCCACACATTCCCTCATCCTATCCTCTCCAGCCCGTGTCTCCCCACTGCTGGATGAAGCCTCCCCAGTGACCTCCCAGGTCCCGCGGTTACAGCCTCTCTTCTCCACGTCGCTCCCACACATTCCCTCATCCCATCCTCTCCAGCCCGTGCCTCCCCACTGCTGGATGAAGCCTCCCCAGTGATCTCCCCGGTCCTGCGGTTACAGCCTCTCTTCTCCACGTCGCTCCCACACATTCCCTCATCCCATCCTCCCCAGCCTGTGTCTCCCCACTGCTGGATGAAGCCTCCCCAGGGATCTCCCAGGTCCTGCGGTTACAGCCTCTCTTCTCCACGTTACTCCCACACATTCTCTCATCCCATCCTCTCCAGCCCGTGCCTCCCCACTGCTGGATGAAGCCTCCCCAGTGATCTCCCAGGTCCCGCGGTTACAGCCTCTCTTCTCCACGTCGCTCCCACACATTCCCTCATCCCATCCTCTCCAGCCCGTGTCTCCCCGCTGCTGGATGAAATCTCCCCAGTGATCTCCCAGGTCCTGCGGTTACAGCCTCTCTTCTCCACGCCGCTCCCACACATTCCCTCATCCCATCCTCTCCAGCCCGTGTTTCCCCACTGCTGGGTGAAGCCTCCCCAGTGATCTCCCAGGTCCTGCGGTTACAGACTCCCTTCTCCACGTCGCTCCCACACATTCCCTCATCCTATCCTCTCCAGCCCGTGTCTCCCCACTGCTGGATGAAGCCTCCCCAGTGATCTCCCAGGTCCTGCGGTTACAGCCTCTCTTCTCCACGTCGCTCCCACACATTCCCTCATCCCATTCTCTCCAGCCCGTGTCTCCCCACTGCTGGATGAAGTCTCCCCAGTGATCTCCCAGGTCCTGCGGTTACAGCCTCTCTTCTCCACGTCGCTCCCACACATTCCCTCATCCCATCCTCTCCAGCCCGTGTCTCCCCACTGCTGGATGAAGCCTCCCCAGTGATCTCCCCGGTCCTGCGGTTACAGCCTCTCTTCTCCACGTCGCTCCCACACATTCCCTCATCCCATCCTCCCCAGCCTGTGTCTCCCCACTGCTGGATGAAGCCTCCCCAGTGATCTCCCAGGTCCTGCGGTTACAGCCTCTCTTCTCCACGTCGCTCCCACACATTCCCTCATCCCATCCTCTCCAGCCCGTGTCTCCCCACTGCTGGATGAAGCCTCCCCAGTGATCTCCCAGGTCCTGCGGTTACAGCCTCTCTTCTCCACGTCACTCCCACACATTCCCTCATCCCATTCTCCCCAGCCCGTGTCTCCCCACTGCTGGATGAAGCCTCCCCAGTGATCCCCAGGTCCTGCGGTTACAGCCTCTCTTCTCCACGTCGCTCCCACACATTCCCTCATCCCATCCTCTCCAGCCCGTGTCTCCCCACTGCTGGATGAAGCCTCCCCAGTGATCTCCCAGGTCCCGCGGTTACAGCCTCTCTTCTCCACGTCGCTCCCACACATTCCCTCATCCCATCCTCTCCAGCCCGTGTCTCCCCGCTGCTGGATGAAATCTCCCCAGTGATCTCCCAGGTCCTGCGGTTACAGCCTCTCTTCTCCACGCCGCTCCCACACATTCCCTCATCCCATCCTCTCCAGCCCGTGTCTCCCCACTGCTGGATGAAGCCTCCCCAGTGATCTCCCAGGTCCTGCGGTTACAGCCTCTCTTCTCCACGTCGCTCCCACACATTCTCTCATCCCCTCCTCCCCAGCCTGTGTCTCCCCACTGCTGGGTGAAGCCTCCCCAGTGATCTCCCAGGTCCTGCGGTTACAGCCTCTCTTCTCCACGTCGCTCCCACACATTCCCTCATCCCATCCTCTCCAGCCCGTGTCTCCCCACTGCTGGATGAAGCCTCCCCAGTGATCTCCCCGGTCCTGCGGTTACAGCCTCTCTTCTCCACGTCGCTCCCACACATTCCCTCATCCCATCCTCTCCAGCCCGTGCCTCCCCACTGCTGGATGAAGCCTCCCCAGTGATCTCCCTGGTCCTGCGGTTACAGCCTCTCTTCTCCACGTCGCTCCCACACATTCCCTCATCCCATCCTCCCCAGCCCGTGTTTCCCCACTGCTGGGTGAAGCCTCCCCAGTGATCTCCCAGGTCCTGCGGTTACAGCCTCTCTTCTCCACGTCGCTCCCACACATTCCCTCATCCCATCCTCTCCAGCCCGTGTCTCCCCACTGCTGGATGAAGTCTCCCCAGTGATCTCCCAGGTCCTGCGGTTACAGCCTCTCTTCTCCACGTCGCTCCCACACATTCCCTCATCCCATCCTCTCCAGCCCGTGCCTCCCCACTGCTGGATGAAGCCTCCCCAGTGATCTCCCCGGTCCTGCGGTTACAGCCTCTCTTCTCCACGTCGCTCCCACACATTCCCTCATCCCATCCTCCCCAGCCCGTGTTTCCCCACTGCTGGGTGAAGCCTCCCCAGTGATCTCCCAGGTCCTGCGGTTACAGCCTCTCTTCTCCACGTCGCTCCCACACATTCCCTCATCCCATCCTCTCCAGCCCGTGCCTCCCCACTGCTGGATGAAGCCTCCCCAGTGATCTCCCCGGTCCTGCGGTTACAGCCTGTCTTCTCCACGTCGCTCCCACACATTCCCTCATCCCATCCTCCCCAGCCCGTGTCTCCCCACTGCTGGGTGAAGCCTCCCCAGTGATCTCCCAGGTCCTGCGGTTACAGCCTCTCTTCTCCACGTCGCTCCCACACATTCCCTCATCCCATCCTCTCCAGCCCGTGTCTCCCCACTGCTGGATGAAGCCTCCCCAGTGATCTCCCAGGTCCTGCGGTTACAGCCGCTCTTCTCCACGTCGCTCCCACACATTCCCTCATCCCATCCTCTCCAGCCCGTGCCTCCCCACTGCTGGATGAAGCCTCCCCAGTGATCTCCCAGGTCCTGCGATTACAGCCTCTCTTCTCCACGTCACTCCCACACATTCCCTCATCCCATCCTCTCCAGCCCGTGTCTCCCCACTGCTGGATGAAGCCTCCCCAGTGATCTCCCAGGTCCTGCGGTTACAGCCTCTCTTCTCCACGTCGCTCCCACACATTCCCTCATCCCATCCTCTCCAGCCCGTGTCTCCCCACTGCTGGATGAAGCCTCCCCAGTGATCTCCCAGGTCCTGCGGTTACAGCCTCTCTTCTCCACGTCGCTCCCACACATTCCCTCATCCCATCCTCCCCATCCCGTGTCTCCCCACTGCTGGATGAAGCCTCCCCAGTGATCTCCCAGGTCCTGCGGTTACAGCCTCTCTTCTCCACGTCGCTCCCACACATTCCCTCATCCCATCCTCTCCAGCCCGTGTCTCCCCACTGCTGGATGAAGCCTCCCCAGTGATCTCCCAGATCCTGCGGTTACAGCCTCTCTTCTCCACGTCGCTCCCACACATTCCCTCATCCCATCCTCTCCAGCCCGTGTCTCCCCACTGCTGGATGAAGTCTCCCCAGTGATCTCCCAGGTCCTGCGGTTACAGCCTCTCTTCTCCACGTCGCTCCCACACATTCCCTCATCCCATCCTCTCCAGCCCGTGCCTCCCCACTGCTGGATGAAGCCTCCCCAGTGATCTCCCCGGTCCTGCGGTTACAGCCTCTCTTCTCCACGTCGCTCCCACACATTCCCTCATCCCATCCTCCCCAGCCCGTGTTTCCCCACTGCTGGGTGAAGCCTCCCCAGTGATCTCCCAGGTCCTGCGGTTACAGCCTCTCTTCTCCACGTCGCTCCCACACATTCCCTCATCCCATCCTCTCCAGCCCGTGCCTCCCCACTGCTGGATGAAGCCTCCCCAGTGATCTCCCCGGTCCTGCGGTTACAGCCTGTCTTCTCCACGTCGCTCCCACACATTCCCTCATCCCATCCTCCCCAGCCCGTGTCTCCCCACTGCTGGGTGAAGCCTCCCCAGTGATCTCCCAGGTCCTGCGGTTACAGCCTCTCTTCTCCACGTCGCTCCCACACATTCCCTCATCCCATCCTCTCCAGCCCGTGTCTCCCCACTGCTGGATGAAGCCTCCCCAGTGATCTCCCAGGTCCTGCGGTTACAGCCGCTCTTCTCCACGTCGCTCCCACACATTCCCTCATCCCATCCTCTCCAGCCCGTGCCTCCCCACTGCTGGATGAAGCCTCCCCAGTGATCTCCCAGGTCCTGCGATTACAGCCTCTCTTCTCCACGTCACTCCCACACATTCCCTCATCCCATCCTCTCCAGCCCGTGTCTCCCCACTGCTGGATGAAGCCTCCCCAGTGATCTCCCAGGTCCTGCGGTTACAGCCTCTCTTCTCCACGTCGCTCCCACACATTCCCTCATCCCATCCTCTCCAGCCCGTGTCTCCCCACTGCTGGATGAAGCCTCCCCAGTGATCTCCCAGGTCCTGCGGTTACAGCCTCTCTTCTCCACGTCGCTCCCACACATTCCCTCATCCCATCCTCCCCATCCCGTGTCTCCCCACTGCTGGATGAAGCCTCCCCAGTGATCTCCCAGGTCCTGCGGTTACAGCCTCTCTTCTCCACGTCGCTCCCACACATTCCCTCATCCCATCCTCTCCAGCCCGTGTCTCCCCACTGCTGGATGAAGCCTCCCCAGTGATCTCCCAGATCCTGCGGTTACAGCCTCTCTTCTCCACGTCGCTCCCACACATTCCCTCATTTCATCCTCTCCAGCCCGTGTCTCCCCACTGCTGGATGAAGCCTCCCCAGTGATCTCCCAGGTCCTGCGGTTACAGCCTCTCTTCTCCACGTCGCTCCCACACATTCCCTCATCCCATCCTCCCCAGCCCGTGTCTCCCCACTGCTGGGTGAAGCCTCCCCAGTGATCTCCCAGGTCCTGCGGTTACAGCCTCTCTTCTCCACGTCGCTCCCACACATTCCCTCATCCCATCCTCCTATCTAACTTTCGGTTGTTGTTTTGGTCTTTTAACTTCTCTTGGAATCCGTCCGAGTTCCATCTTTGTCCAACGATGGTCATTTCTTCTAACGCCCGTCGCCATTTTCATTTCTTCCCCGCTTGTGACATCACAGACTTCTGTTTTGGTTTCAAACCCACTCATTCTGTTTCCTGTCTCTTCGGGGAAATACCCGGCACACACACACACCTATCTCTATACACACACACGTGTACACCCTCCTCTCGCTGCAGGGATCCCGTGGAAGTTACACGTGTGGATCGAGTCTCTGTGGACGTCCTTCCGTCAGTCCCACCATTCTGCAATGGAAAGCCTGCTGCAGGAATTCTTCACCATAAGGGAGGAGGATTATAACGAGGAGCTCGTTAACGAGGGACTGCCGCTCCTGTTTAACATCTTCAAGACCAGTAAAGTAAGACGCTCCCAACCCTTCCCAAATCCCCCACTAAACGGTGCAGGGGAAATGTGTGAGAGCGCTCGGCCATATCACGTTCTATTACTTTACACCTAAATGCTCATAATCAGAGGAACAAACCCATTCTTACAGCCCAAATTGCCTCTTCTGGGACTTATCAAAAATATTATTATTTTATATCAATATTTCTGAGAAATAGGGAGGATTTGACAGGAGCTGCAAATATGTGAAATGAAAAGGTTATATTTCCTATAACTGTCTGGTGCGTCTGGTTATCCCACAGAGTGACGCAGTAATACAGCAGGTGGCCGCCATCTTTGCGCATTGCTATGGAAACAGCCCGATCCCCAGCATCCCAGAGATACAGAAGGCGCTTGCTGCTCGTCTGGGTGAGAAACAGTTGGATATAACGGATAGCTCGCCGAATCCGCGGTCATAAGAGGCTCTCGGCTGCCCGACCCTCAGAGGTCAGATAATCCCCATGACCGTGTCCGCAGAGCTGAACCTGGGACAATACGTTCCTGTCCCACACAGCTTGCAGTCTCAATAGAAAGTGACTTGCCCAAGGTCACAAGGAGCCGACTTTTGGGGTGGGCTCACTCGCTTCAAAGGCCGCGACGTTACCCCTGTGTCTGTGCACCGGGCGTCTCTTGTGCTGAGATAAGAGCGCCCCTGTACGCAGGGGAAAGGAGCACTCTGATTGGCCGGCGAGCTGTCTGACACAATGTATCTCACAGATCCCCACTTCCTAAACAACAAAGAGATGTCGGACGTGACGTTTTTGGTAGAAGGGAAAATGTTCTACGCTCACAAGGTCCTGCTGGTCACGGCCTCCAACAGGTGAGATCAGCGGGCGAACACGAGGGCAGATACAGCCATGTGTATGTGTATCATTTGTATATTAGTGGGTGTATGGGTATATGTGTGTGTGTGTATATAAAAAATATATATTATATATAGTTAGTGTGTCTAATCAGGCTATTAAATCATTATGAAACTTTTCACTGATCATTGAACCTCAGAAACGAAACAAACAATATAAAGCATGCTGGTCACCGTCGTCCCTTTTGACCTCTCCCCACCCCAGGTTTAAGTCCCTGATGACAATTAAGTCTGAGCAGGACAAGCACGGAAACAAGACCATTGAAATCAGTGACGTGAAGTACAGTATATTCCAGGTGCGTGAATCCCTGCGGCATTGTATAAGGGTACCTAGCATCGCTATTCTTTAAAGCTCCTTCAGGATTACAGGTCATTGCCTTTTGTTCAGCTGACCTCTGACCCCCTTTCTAACGCCCTCGCCACATTTGGGTCTGTCTGACGTTGGCGCGATAAGAATAAAGGGGCAGTGAGAATGTTCTGATTTATTTAAACCATTAACAAAAACTATTTCAATCTTGGGAGTAGTTGAGAGAGAAAAAAAACAGCCATAAATGTAACATTCCTACAATATCCGTGCAATATAAATACAGCTATAGCTCAGTGGTGATACAAATATCAATTTTCTTATTTATATGACAAACTGAAAAACAAATGGTCACTCAAAGTGCATCTCTTCTCAGTCCTCGGTTCTGATAAAAAAATGCCTTTTCCTCAGGCTCCCGGCCCAGTGCTGATCCTGTACTTGTGGGAACGTTAAACTGTTTAAGTATCTGTGATAAGTAGGTTTCCAGGCCCAGAGTTAATGCAGCGGTTAGCAGAAAAATCCAGCGAGGTGATTTATAATCAACCTGGACTTCTCATCAATTTATCAGAGAAGAATAAGGACAATTATCAGCGGCTTTCCGGATTGTTTCCGGTTCAGCGTCTCTTCTATCAGCTCCTGCTACTTTACCAGATGTCACAGTCTAAAGGGAGGGCAGCTAATGATTAAAACGTATTCAAACGCTGGACAGATACGTTGACGATTTCTTCCAGTTTTCCATGTCTGGGTTTTCATTTAACAAAGAAATGCAAAAAATACATAAATCCACCCTGGAAAACTGGAGCAGTTCTGAAGAACGTTTTCCGGGCAGATGAGGTTCTAGTGACATTTTATGGACTCAAGTTACCCACAATAACACACAGATTATACAACACGTAGCGGTTACATGTGACAAAGTAACGGCTGCCTGGTTATTAAACTTCCGGCTGGAGAGCAGTGACGTATCAGCAGTCCCGTGTTCCAGCTCAGATACTTGGCGTGACCGGCCATCGTCCTGCAGGTGACGCTGGTATTAGATCTCCATGGTGATCCGTGGTTCATGTGCATACAGTGAAACCGGACGCAGATCTGTGGTCCCTATTCCCCGGGCTTCCTTCCAGCAAAGATTTCAATCCCAATGAAATAACTAGAAACTAAGTCTCCCACAGTGAGGATATTGCAGCTTCTGTGCATATTGAGCGTGGGCCTGTGCTGGAGCGTTCATGTTCGCCTAGTAATTACTCAGACATTTGTATGAATCTGAGGCCGCGCTTATAGTGCCGGCGACGCTGACGCCACGCTGCAGTCGCTGAAAAAATCAAATTGAAGTGACTGCCAGCGATCGCGACCAAGCCGTCGCACCGTCGCACCTACTATAAGCGCACACGTCGGCGGCTTCAATACATGCTTTGACGCAACGTCACCGGGACTGTAAGCGCGGCCTTATACTTGCCACAGAGAATTGTGCGGTTACAATGATGCTTTGCTGGGATCCTGGTGTTGGGATTATCTGGGGGTTTGTGACGTTCACATTGGGGCGCAGTTCAGTTGCTCGTGGAACGCGAGAACAGAGAGAGAATACCGGAAGGAAATCACTAATCTGCAGCTAAGAGCCAGTCTCTAGTCCCTAAAAATCCCTTCTACGTCTGTAGTGCCATGAGGAGGTTTAGGTGTATATCACTCACAATGTATCCGACGGCTGTTCTTTATCCCAAATTACTGTTACGAGCAGCAGAAAAACATATTTTATTATAGATTCATCTCAACAAAGCAGAATATAATGTACGAGCTGTACCCAGCGTGACACACACACACACACACGCACGCACGCACGCACGCACACACGCTGTACCTGGCGTAACATACGCTGACCTAGCAGATATTAAAGGTTATTAAACATGACTTTGTTTTCACCCCTCCCTATAAAACGCCTTGCTTGTCTCTTGTCCTCTCTTCCCCACCTAACTCTCCTCTTTGCACTCGCCTTCCCTGCCTTACTGTGTCTTCTCTCCGTGCACACTACTCCCTGCTCTCCTCCTCTTTGCACTCTCTCCTGCCCCATGCGCACACCGCTCTCCAGTTCCTCCTCATCCCTCTGTCTGCTCCTCCTCTTGCGGTCTGTCGCTCCTCCCCTCCTTGAGGAGACGTTCCATTTACATCCTTAGCCTTTTAGATAGATATTTCAGAATCTGTGTGGCACGTCGGCTGTTGTACCCGGTAGGCTCGGCTATATCTCTGGCTGTTGACAATGCATTGCAGATATATATATATATATATATATATATGAGTAAAAGATCCCACTGCCTGCACCGCACTTATTATAACTCTCCCTTCTAGATGCTGATGCAGTATTTATATTACGGAGGGACAGAGTCCATACAAGTTCCCACTGTTGCTATACTGGAGGTATTTATTTGAATCCTTTTTTAATTTTTTTTAAACCCCTTTTGCTACTGGAGGTTCCTGCAGGACATTGCTGAGCAGTGGAGGTTCCTGCAGCACATTGCTGAGCACTGGAGGTTCCTGCAGCACATTGCTGAGCACTGGAGGTTCCTGCAGCACATTGCTGAGCACTGGAGGTTCCTGCAGCACATTGCTGAGCACTGGAGGTTCCTGCAGCACATTGCTGAGCACTGGGGGGGGGGGGGGTTCCTGCAGCACATTGCTGAGCACTGGAGGTTCCTGCAGCACATTGCTGAGCACTGGAGGTTCCTGCAGCACATTGCTGAGCACTGGGGGGGGGGGGGGGTTCCTGCAGCACATTGCTGAGCACTGGAGGTTCCTGCAGCACATTGCTGAGCACTGGAGGTTCCTGCAGCACATTGCTGAGCACTGGAGGTTCCTGCAGCACATTGCTGAGCACTGGAGGTTCCTGCAGCACATTGCTGAGCACTGGAGGTTCCTGCAGCACATTGCTGAGCACTGGGGGTTCCTGCAGCACATTGCTGAGCACTGGAGGTTCCTGCAGCACATTGCTGAGTACTGGAGGTTCCTGCAGCACATTGCTGAGCACTGGAGGTTCCTGCAGCACATTGCTGAGCACTGGAGGTTCCTGCAGCACATTGCTGAGCACTGGAGGTTCCTGCAGCACATTGCTGAGCACTGGAGGTTCCTGCAGCACATTGCTGAGCTTTGCATTCCCATAGCTGGTTAGAAGTAGCCTTTATAAGACATATATTCTGCATACTGTGCTCTATACAGGATGGTTATTATACAGGCTCATTCAGCTATTTTCTTTACAGCACACAAGGCCGCCTGAAATCTGTTTGTGATGTAATTTATGCCATCAGTGCGCAGATATTTTGTGTCACAAGTACCACACGACTCCTGTGAACATAGCGTGTTAATGTCACTGTGCCTCTGCTGTAATGTGCTCACACTCAGCGGTTTGTCTTCCTGCAGCTGCTCTCAGCCGCCAGCCAGTTCCAGCTCAATGCTCTGCAGAGACACTGCGAGATCATCTGCTCCCAGAGCATCAGCACAGACAATTCTGTCAGTATCTACAAGTATGCCAAGGTAAGATATGGGGGGGGGGGGCCTGCTTCCAAAACTCTGCCCATGGAGAGACCACAGCTGGGATCCGTGCTTCAGAACAAAAACACACGCATGTGCGAGACTGTGCTCATCCCCCGGGAAAAGGTTGTCTGCATTACATCTCATCCTTAAGTGCATTCATATTAATTTGGGATATAACACTTTTTTGCCCCTTTTCACCTTGTACTTTAACGCGCTTGTGTTTGCGCAGATACACAACGCACCGGAGCTGGCTCTCTTCTGCGAGGGATTCTTCCTGAAGAACATGAGGACATTGCTGGGGCAGGAGTCCTTCACTCAGCTGATCTACGGCCGCAGCAGCAAAGTGCAGGGTCTGGACACCCTCATGGACCTGCAGGCAACGCTGACCAACCGGGTGAAGGATGTTTATATCACGTCCCGGGTGTGACGGCGACGGGAGGACAGAACATTGGGGGGTTTCTGACTCCGTACCCTGAACCTCCCTGTAAGGGAGCAGAGCCCGAGACGGGCCTTCCTGCTGGAAGCTGGACCCCAGAGGAAGGCACCGCATTGTAGGACTAGAGGGCGAGCCGAATAAGTGCGCACAGAGCCGGCGCCCCCGCACACGGGTCGGGCTCTGCCACTTCGTGTCTGTATAATATGAAGATGGGCTACCCAGAACCGTTTAAAAGCATGTGATTAAATGGGCGGCACACACACGGATTGCCAGTAGCAATGGGCAGTGCCAAATAACATCCCCCGCAGCAGGGAACGGGATACCAGACCTCGTGCACCTTACTAATCCCCCGCAATAAAATGGATTAACCGTGTGAGGCACCGAAGCAGCAACAATGTAACAAGTACAGCTGCAGGTAACATGTAACATGTAACATGGCCCCCCCCCCCCCCCCATCCCCCATTATCTCCTCACTAAACTAACACACAAACAAGGGTCTGTGCTCGAGACAGAGAATCCGCTCGTGTTAATAAGAGAAATAAAACCTTTTCCTGCACAGACCGGGCTGGACTCTGATTCTCAGGGACTTGCAGGGGTGAGATGCAAGGACAGGAACATTTCATTGGAAAGGTGAGTTTGGGACAGTTCCCTTAAAGCAGCAATCCCACCGGAGAAATATTGGGGTTTTGCTCCAGATCACATTATGTAAAGAAACAAATATAGAGAGTCAGTGGGGTCACGGCTTTAATACAGAGAGTCAGTGGGGTCACGGCTTTATTACAGAGTGTCAGTGGGTTCACGGCTTTAATACAGAGAGTCAGTGGGGTCACGGCTTTAATACAATGCATCGGAGATCTACATTTATTCAGAACATGAAGGAATATTCCTCACACAAATCAACTCAGAAGGACGACTACCCACTTATTGAGTTATCGACAAAATGATGCAGCGTCTCGCAGTAATAAAACCGCCGTAAGCGCGTCGCTTTCAGGAAACGTGTATGCAGGTTTGTCATTATTCGATACCTAACCATCTGAATTGTATAAGAGTATATACACAAAGTAAATATATAAAAACACCCTATTTGGCTGGCAGGGGTCACTGCACGCTGTGTGGGGGGAGGGGGGGAGGGGGACAGGGGTCACTGCACGCTGTGTGGGGGGAGGGGGACAGGGGTCACTGCACGCTGTGTGGGGGAGGGGGGGGAGGGGGACAGGGGTCTTTACATACACTCCCTCTGGATATACAGATTGTGGTGGTCTCCCCGCACCGCCTTAACCACTGAAATAGCAGCGAGAGAGGACGGCGGAGACCTGGATGGACGCGGGGGGAGGAGCTGCAATTTTTGGGAGAGCAACAGCACAAGAAGCGACCTCGGGATCTCTCAGAAAGATATGGTACCGGAGCTCCTCAGCGGTCCAGCGACCTCGCTGTTCCGGTACCACTACGTGTCTGCCCGCCGGACACACAATGCCCACGGGTCAGGGCGCGGTGGCAAGTAGGAAAGCCGTGACGTCACCGGGAGACATTTCTACTTGTGACCTTGCAAATATCCAGCGAACCGAGGGATCATCAAATGTCGGGGACCCCGATTCAGGCCCCCAATCTGTGCCGGGATGTACCCCCCTCATGTACTGTGCACAGCTCTATGTACATGCACACTGACAGATCCCAGCGCCATTACAGGGGTAGGAAACAAAAACAGAACTGGCAGAGCCTGGCCCTGAAGTTCATTATGGCCACCGCAACAGCAGTGATTAACCCCTTCCTTCCTGAGTGGCACAGAACTCGCCAGGTTCTCACGGATAAGAAACAGTCCCGATAGTCTCGCTGTACCGGTTATACCGGCGGCGCGGAGCGCTCGCTGCGTCCGATCACTTCACCCACTTCTGCTTCTTGCCTTTATTCTTCTGGAGTTTTTTCGGCTGTCTCGCCCCGTCCTTCTCCGGCTTGTCCGGCTTCTCCAGTTTCCGCTTCTTGTCGCTGTGATAAGAACAGAGTGAGGTTGGGTTACACGCGTCACAAAGTATCAAACCCTGGGGGCAGCTCAGCGTGCAGGGGGGCAGCTCGGCGTGCAGGGGGGCAGCTCGGCGTGCAGGGGGGCAGCTCGGCGGGCAGGAGGGCAGCTCGGCGGGCAGGAGGGCAGCTCGGCGGGCAGGAGGGCAGCTCGGCGGGCAGGAGGGCAGCTCGGCGGGCAGGAGGGCAGCTCGGCGGGCAGGAGGGGCAGCTCGGCGGGCAGGGGGGGCAGCTCGGCGGGCAGGGGGGCAGCTCGGCGGGCAGGGGGGCAGCTCGGCGGGCAGGGGGGCAGCTCGGCGCGCAGGGGGGCAGCTCGGCGCGCAGGGGGGCAGCTCGGCGCGCAGGGGGGCAGCTCGGCGCGCAGGGGGGCAGCTCGGCGCGCAGGGGGGCAGCTCGGCGCGCAGGCTAGCTCAGCGAGCAGGGGGGCAGCTCGGCGCGCAGGGGGGCAGCTCGGCGCGCAGGGGGGCAGCTCGGCGCGCAGGGGGGCAGCTCGGCGCGCAGGGGGGCAGCTCGGCGCGCAGGGGGGCAGCTCGGCGCGCAGGGGGGCAGCTCGGCGCGCAGGGGGGCAGCTCGGCGCGCAGGGGGGCAGCTCGGCGCGCAGGGGGGCAGCTCGGCGCGCAGCTCGGCGCGCAGGGGGGCAGCTCGGCGCGCAGGGGGGCAGCTCGGCGCGCAGGGGGGCAGCTCGGCGCGCAGGGGGGCAGCTCGGCGCGCAGGGGGGCAGCTCGGCGCGCAGGAGGGCAGCTCGGCGCGCAGGAGGGCAGCCCGGCTCCTGCTCGGCGCGCAGGGGGGCAGCTCGGCGCGCAGGGGGGCAGCTCGGCGCGCAGGGGGGCAGCTCGGCGCGCAGCTCGGCGCGCAGGGGGGCAGCTCGGCGCGCAGGGGGGCAGCTCGGCGCGCAGGGGGGCAGCTCGGCGCGCAGGGGGGCAGCTCGGCGCGCAGGGGGGCAGCTCGGCGCGCAGGAGGGCAGCTCGGCGCGCAGGAGGGCAGCCCGGCTCCTGCTCGGCGCGCAGGGGGGCAGCTCGGCGCGCAGGGGGGCAGCTCGGCGCGCAGGGGGGCAGCTCGGCGCGCAGGGGGGCAGCTCGGCGCGCAGGAGGGCAACTCGGCGCGCAGGAGGGCAGCTCGGCGCGCAGCTCGGCGCGCAGGGGGGCAGCTCGGCGCGCAGGAGGGCAGCTCGGCGCGCAGGGGGGCAGCTCGGCGCGCAGGGGGGCAGCTCAGCGTGCAGGAGGGCAGCTCAGCGTGCAGGAGATGCCGCGCTGCGCAATACGGCACCGGTGCAAATGACCCCTGTGCTGGTTGCACAGGCAGGGAAGGAGTTACACAGGCGGTGGGATACTGACGGGGGTCCTTGATCAGTGGTTCCCAAGGGATTTCTAAATTCAGTTCGAGCAGCTATACACTTATACAAACATGGCGGCACCGAGCGCAGTGCGAGTCTAGAACTGCCGCAAACAATTACTTATTGAAAACTTAAGAGTCCCAATATGTCCTAGCAGCAGCAAAAGATTACCTGGGGGATCCCCTAACCCCTGAGATGCTGCAAGGGTGCAAAATCTCTAAGCGCTCTCCTCACCTCTTCACGCTGATAACGGAGGCGTTCTGTCCCGTCTGCTTCAGCACATCATTCCATTCCTCGTCCTCACCCCGGATTATGTACCTACAGAGAGGTATTTATAGGTCAGAACGGAGGGGGGCGGGGGTCCGCTTTCTGCATCCTCACTGATGGGGAAGCCCCTCCATAACCTGCAGGTTCCAGCTCAGCGCACAGAGAGTTAATCACATCCACCCCGTTTACACTTAGTGTCACATGCGTTGCCGGTGCATTTGGCACAGAAGTGGTTGATTTGACTCACCCAGCAATACTAAGCTCGCGGGCCGGTAATGTTTATGTATCAACGCCCTGTGCGGTCTGATCCCGATACGCGTGCAGGCGGGTGGATACGCTGCGCGTGACAATCAGCGCAGCGTTACACTTACTGGGACAGGTCGATCCCTTTCAGCTTCTCCACCTCCTCGTCGTGCTTCTCCTGGAATTCCTTGGCTGCCTCTTCCTGGTCAGAGAAAGGAAACGACAAAATCACAGACATGCCGCGCGGGAGCCGCGCGGTCGCTGAAACCTGCCGATCACTTCCATGGTGCGCTGGCCGCGTCGGAGTCTACGAGTGCGAAAGCAAATCATGTTTCTCGCTCGGACCGTGTTCAGTGAAACCGATCGAAAGCATTACATAAACGGCAGCTTCGGTAAAACCGGTTCCTCTCTGTTACTGTTAATGGCGTCACCGGAATCTCACAGTCACGGTAACAAAATACGACGGAGGAGAAGCATCAAAGTAAAGAACGTGCGGAGAGAGGTTTGTTTTGAGGCGTGGCTCCATTTCCTGCGCGCGCCAAATGTATCAAAGGGTTTCTTACATCTGGTGCAAATTGTTGTATGTCTATTTATATAGCGCATCAGTAATACACGTAACCTAATAACAGAACAGGGAGAGGCGCTTCAGACATAAAAGTAACATTAGGCGAAAGGAGCCCCCGCCCGAAGAGCTTACAATCTAATTGCCAAGTCGGAAGGACATACAGAGGCAGTAGGAGGGCGTTCTGGTAAGTGCGTCTGCAGGGGGCCATAGTCGTTGTATGAGGTCTATAGTATCAGCCACGGAGCTACTCATATGCTTCGTTACGCAGGTGGGTTATACCGGGGGTGCGCAAACTTCCTGAGATACACCCCCTGCCTGGCAGCCGCAGCGTTCGCATGCCCCCCCTCTCCAAGGACCCGGTGTGCTGCGTCATTTGTTGCGCGTTGACATGGCGACACGTCGCTGAAGAGCCGGCAGAGAGCAGGTAAAGGCGTTAGAGGCCTCACGTCTCCCCTGGCATTTAATTTAAATGCCTTGGGGAAGAGTGGAGGGCCTCTGTAACCGCTGCGCCCCTCACATGAAATTCTTGCGCCCCCAAAGTTGGCGCCCCCCTGGGTTAAACAATCGGCATTAAAAAGGTGGAGAGAGAGGGTGCTAGTCGGATATTGAGGGGAAGGATATTCCAGAGGTGCGGGGCAGTCAGTGAGAAAGGTTTTAGGCGGGAGAGGGCTTTAGGCACAAAAGGGGTAGAGAGAAGACATCCTTACGCAGAGTCAGGCAGGTATATAGCGAGAAAATAAGGCGGAGATGTAAGGAGGGGCAGAGGAGGGTATAGTGAGATATTAGGGTGAGATGTAAGGAGGGTCAGACGAGGGTATAGTGAGATATTAGGTTGAGATGTAAGGAGGGGCAGAGGAGGGTATAGTGAGATATTAGGTTGAGATGTAAGGAGGGGCAGAGGAGGGTATAGTGAGATATTAGGTTGAGATGTAAGGAGGGGCAGAGGAGGGTATAGTTAGATATTAGGGCTGAGATGTAAGGAGGAGCAGAGGAGGGTATAGTGAGATATTAGGGTGAGATGTAAGGAGGGGCAGAGGAGGGTATAGTTAGATATTAGGGCTGAGATGTAAGGAGGAGCAGAGGAGGGTATAGTGAGATATTAGGGTGAGATGTAAGGAGGGTCAGACGAGGGTATAGTGAGATATTAGGTTGAGATGTAAGGAGGGGCAGAGGAGGGTATAGTGAGATATTAGGGCTGAGATGTAAGGAGGAGCAGAGGAGGGTATAGTGAGATATTAGGTTGAGATGTAAGGAGGAGCAGAGGAGGGTATAGTGAGATATTAGGGCTGAGATGTATTGAGGGGCTTAGGTTGGTATAGTTAGAAATTAGGGCTGAGATGTAAGGAGGGGCAGATGAGTGTGCAGCCTTAAAAGTGAGGAGGAGAATTGAGTGTGTGATACGGGATTTGATAGGAAGCCAGGAGAGGGATTTCAGCAGGGGAGACGCTGAGACAGATTTAGGAAAGAGTAACGAGATTCTGGCAGCAGCGGTTAGGGTAGATTGTAGGGGAGACAGGTGAGAGGCAGGAAGGCCGGACAGCAGGAGGTTACAGTAGTCGAGACGGGAGAGAATGAGGGTCTGTGTCAGAGTTTTAGCAGAGGAAAGTGGGAAGAAAAATTAACGTCACCTCTGATGGGCAGATTTTTTTTTATCTCAAAATAAGTGGCTCAGAGACACAGTTTGATATATCTCATTATAATCCATGCAACTCCTCCAACGGACATTCCCGACATCAGTGTGACGAATGCGGAACAAAACTCAGAGCAAAGACCTGATCATATTCACGTCAAAAATAATTAAAATGCTGCAAAACGCTTACATTTTGCTCCAAATCAGCCAGGACAAAATCTCCCCAAAGACGGTTGCACATACAGAGAGAACTTTACACCCCAGACAATGCGGACGCGATGAAATGAGCAGGTGGCCCTTACCAAATCCTCGTGGAGGGATTTCAGCGTGGGCTCCATAACCACATCTTTATCGGCCACCATCTGCTCCTCCACGGCCTTCTCCTGGATCCTCGTGAACAGCTGGAGAGACGATGAGAAGCGGGTTAGATCGCAGAGGTACGCGGCAGGGCGTATTCCTGCTCCACCCAGCGCATGCAGGGTTAAAAATAAAGGGGGGGACCAGATCTGCAAAATAACACTCATACATAAAAGGAATAGAAGGCGCCGCGTTAAATATCCAACAGAAATAACAAAGACCAGCAGAATATTCACACCGCCCGCATCCCCCTCACTGCGCGTTTCACAGCATAATATCCATACCCCCAACACCCCCCTCACTGCGCGTTTCACAGCAGGATATCCATACCCCCAACACCCCCCTCACTGCGCGTCACAGCAGAATATTCACACCGTCCGCATCCCCCTCACTGCGCGTTTCACAGCATAATATCCAGACTCCAGCATCCCCCTCACTGCGCGTCACAGCAGGATATCCATACCCCCAACATCCCCCTCACTGCGCGTTTCACAGCAGGATATCCATACCCCCAACATCCCCCTCACTGCGCGTTTCACAGCAGGATATCCAGACCCCAGCATCCCCCTCACTGCGCACGTCACAGCATAATATCCATACCCCCAGCATCCTCCTCACTGCGCGTTTCACAGCAGGATATCCAGACCCCAGCATCCCCCTCACTGCGCACGTCACAGCATAATATCCATACCCCCAGCATCCTCCTCACTGCGCGTTTCACAGCAGGATATCCAGACCCCAGCATCCCCCTCACTGCGCACGTCACAGCAGGGGGGCACAAGTACAGTCATCAAGAGCCACTAACAGGCCACGTGTCTCAATCATTGGACTGAACCAGGGATATCCTTAAAGCCCGACCTGTTGGGGGGTCTGAGGACTGGAGTTGAGCACCCCCGGTTTAGAGGGTTTTAGTAACCCCTTGCAGTCATAGTTCTAGCAGGTGGTTTTGCTCCAGGCTTGTACTAGGGTGCGATGCCCTTTAGTGAAGCAGTAAGGCAACGGAACAACACCTGAAGAAGACACAAGTGCGGCTGCATCTAAAGGGGAGGCACGCAAGAACAGCTCCACTAAAAGGCATCACAACAGGTCTCTTCAGTAGTGCTAGAGCAGTAAAGAGGGATTACTATAGATTAGAATAGATAGATAGGATAGATATACACACACACACACACACACACCAGTACCCAGCCGGGTAACCCAGTTACTATATAACTGCGCTAGTGGGACTGATTGTGTTTAGAGGCACACACACTCCAGGCTGCATGTTCTCTCCGGGTAAGACGCTTTGTGAGCGTCGGGTTTGGAGCGCGTTACGGATTAAGCGCAGCGGTTACCTGGATCATTTTGCGTATGACGCGGTTGAAGAGGCCCATCAGCTGACTTCCAGGAAGCGCAATCTCTTTCTCCAGCTGGTCCACAGACTTGTGCTGCAGCCCAATCCCCAGAAGTAGAGCCTGGGGGGGTGTGGGGGCAGAGAGCACAGGGTAAAGGGGGGGAGAGGAGGAGAGCACGGGGTAAAGGGGGGCGTGGGGGCAGAGAGCACGGGGTAAAGGGGGGGAGAGGAGGAGAGCACGGGGTAAAGAGGGGTGTGGGGGCAGAGAGCACGGGGTAAAGGGGGGGAGAGGAGGAGAGCACGGGGTAAAGAGGGGTGTGGGGGCAGAGAGCACGGGGTAAAGGGGGGTGTGGGGGCAGAGAGCACAGGGTAAAGGGGGGGAGAGGAGGAGAGCACGGGGTAAAGGGGGGGAGAGGAGAGCAGCACGGGTTAAAGGTGGGGAGGAGGAAGAGGAGTGCTCAGGGTAGAGGGGAGGGGGGAAGTCCCCCGCACAGCTTATACAGAGGTTTCAGGCTGTCCTCTCCTATTACAGAGTAAAGCGATAGGGAAGCCCCTGCTGTTGCCACAAAGACATTGAGCGGCGAGCGGCGAGCGGCGAGCGGCGCTTTGGGTATAAACACAAGTGGAGAAGGTAGAGAGAGAACCCGATATAGCACTCAGGCTCGCCCTCTGGTGATAAGTGTATTAATTAAAACATAAACTTTATTCATTGCAACACATATATAAAATAATGGGTGTTAAAACAACGTACTGAAGGTAAACTGATCTTGGTACTGATGGCCATATAGAAGAAGGAGGGGGGCTGCAACCAGTGGTGATAAAAAATTACTTTATTAAGTGGTCAAACAAAAGAACATGGTCACTTTGACGCGTTTCGGGAATTGCGTCTGCGGATACACTTTTTGATAAAGGGACGCAATTCCCGAAACGCGTCAAAGTGACCATGTTCTTTTGTTTGACCACTTAATAAAGTAATTTTTTATCACCACAGGTTGCAGCCCCCCTCCTCCTTCTTCCTTCTGGCAGTCTCCGCCTGTGCCCCCCCTTGGGACCATTCTTCCTTCCATTACTCTGGACGTGATGCACCCATTGTACAGGAACAGAGCTGTGCTGACAAAGGGAACGCTCATTGACAAGAATTGATCTGGTATGTACTTTTTGGTTCTGTTGGGGCTTGTTTAGGACCTTTATGGCATATATGGAGACCTGAGCTAGCCACACGGCGTCACCAGTACACATATACCATTGCATGTACCATTACACATGGTTTATCTGAGTTTCCCATAGCACTTATATTTGCTCTTATATCTTGTTAAAAGATTTCATTATAATACATATCTAACCTTGAGATAGCTGAGACCCGATTATAGGGATACTATCCCTTACCCCGTCCTGATGGCCATATAGGCTCAGGATCAAAGGGGATCGTGTGTACTTGGTATATCCAGGTAACACACAAAATACAGAAGAGAACTCCCCGTATGGATCTCTGTTGGAAGTGAATATTGCAGGGTGTGCTCAGGTAGGTACTATAACTACAGGTCATGTAAAGGCAGTGTCTGCATATACCAATAGTTAACACGGTAATATGACTAGTAGTAGCTGATACACATATGGAACATATATAATGTATATCAGTGGGTATCTGTATACAGTCAGCTCAATCCTCCTCTGTTTAACTAACGATGTGCCTTGCACTGTGTCAAACTGACCTAAGGTGACCTGCTGAGGTCTGCAGTGTCAGAGTATGGTGTCCTATAGTAAAGTGCGTGTCAGTTTGGCAGAGACAGTACTCTCTGACACTCGGTTAACAGAAATACCTCTCAGATAGATGGTGACACATGGATATACGAATGAATAAATGTATGTTGCAGAGGAGATGGCTGCGTGATACAGTAACCCGTGAGCTGCCGTTGGCTATTTGCAGCAGCGCAGCCTGAACATGGGTTCCTACAAGGAACTTCACTGGGACTAAAACTAATTCACAGCACTTTCCCTGTAAATACTCCTCAATGAGAGGCTCGGAGTGTCCGTCGGGCACTTTAAGCCTGTATAACCAGCACGGGCAGAATACAGCAGCAACTCGCGCTGTGAGACACGATTACGGAGACAGTCAAAATTCTGCGCGTGCACGTGTGGGAACAGAGCCGACGCGCGCGTTTCGCGAGAGGCTTTCTCAAGGCGAAGTGGTAAGTATTACTCTCCTATTACAGGACACAGAGCGCAGGCAAATGTCGCTCACTCACCGGGTCTTACAGCAGTTTGTAATACACAGTGTGTACTACATGACCGTGACACACACACACAGTGTGTACTACATGAAAATGACAGCAAAGACACACACAGTGTGTACTACATGACAATGACGGGGGTGTCACTCACAGACTGAGCTGCTGACAGGTTGAAGCTCCCGAGTTGCTGCAGGAAGAACATGCGAGCGAGAGCTGGAATCAGGTCCATGATAAGGTGATAA